>NC_040023.1:18066311-18070200 GCF_000972845.2 Larimichthys crocea
ATGAAGTCTGGTACATTAAAAAACTCGTCATCCTGTCCAGATAAGTTGTAGTTGTATTTGTAGTCTAGATGACGGCGTGTATGGCCGCATGCCAGTGACAGTCTTTGTTCAGTTTTTATAGCAGGGGGTTTGTGGTGTAGTACTGTAAACGGTCTCTGTTCAGTTTCTTCTCCTTCATCCTCCTGTTCTGAAACCAGATTTTGACCTGGCGATCTGTCAGATTGAGCATCCGTGAGAGCTGCAGACGCTTCTCTTTGTTGATGTAAACGCTGAAAAAGAACTCTCTCTCCAGTTCCCTGATCTGATACTTTGAGTATGGACATCTCTTTTTGCGCGTCCTCTGGCCACCTGAAAGACGAATAAAAAAAATAAAATAAAATAAAAAAAGATGTTATTTTAAAAAAAATCACACATTGCAACGACATGATATCATTCTAATCTATTTACTGCTTTCAAGCAGCAATGGTGGTCCAACATGAGCTTTTGGAGTTCAAGTGTTTCCCTCCTCTCAGGCCTACAGGACGGAGATTTGTAAACAAAGACTGGACTTGATAGTGGGGCATGTTGAGCATGAAGGATTGCATGTCGGAAGCAGTGAAAACTTATTGAAATCTGTAAAAACCATACTGGCTGGTTTTTAAGACTGAGGGTGTGGGCCTAAACCAAACAGTCCTGAGTATCATGTATCTGATATGCTTGTATTGTTCGCTTTTGATTTCACTGTGCGTAAAAGAGCAGTTGTTTTAGTGTTGGTGAGGCAAATTTCATGGGAAGCAGTTGCTGAAATAAATCCTCCTAAATCCAGGAAATTTGTAAATATTTATCCTTAAATAAGGAACAAGCCTTAAACTTAAATCTGGTCCAAAGTCAGATTAAAATACCAGAGCAGCAGATATCAGTCAATCCAGAATAAAACTAATTATAAATAAATAAAACGTGTTAAAAAATAATATATGACGCACACATTAATTACAACCACAAAGACACAAATGTGATAGATTTAGTATGCATGTCAAATGTTTTGACTGTCATTTCAATAGTATTTTATGAAAATGATTTGGCACATAAACGAAGTTTACAGGCTAACCATACAGTGATATTTACGCGTGCATTTGAAGAAAGAAGAGATGTTGTTTGAAATCTTGGAAGACAAGCTTAACGCCAAAGTCTTCACGGCCAATTTCAATCCCAAGCACGTGATCTTGTCGTTTATAACATAGTTTTGTTATAGGGTAAATCTGCAGGCCCTCCATAAACCTTACGTGCTTATAAAACAGCATATAAAAAGCTTTAAGAGCAACGCGTTAGATTTTTCTCCTTGCATTGAGCAGGGTTGTACTCACTGCTGCTTTTGCTCTGCTTCTCCTCGCTGTGGCCGGAGGATGATTTGGGGCTGAGGCTCTCCGCCGTGTCCGAGCCTGGATGAGCCGGAGCGGGGCTTGTTTTGGCGACCTGTCTGTCCGCTTCTGCTGCTTGCGCTGTCTGGGTTGTTGTGCTGTTTTCTGCGCTACCGTAAGCGGTGTCGAAGAACTGGTCGAAAGCCTGTGGCAAGACGCCGTTCCTGCCAACGCTGCCATAGAAGCCGTGCGTCGGGTTGGAGGACCCGGAGTGGCTGGCGCTGGAGCTGCCTTTCACCAAGATCTCCCCACCGCGTGAGGTCGGGCTCGTCCAGCCGTCCCTGTGCACGATGTCCTCGGTGTAGCAGTGTGATAGGCTCCCCCTGCTGTGGTGCCATTTACTGGAGGTATCAATCCCATAGTCTCTGAAAGCCACATCTCTTACGGACGGGACCTGTGGCAGGGCTGAGGACTGATAGGGGTATGTCATGGGGCAAGAGGACTGGCTCTGGGTTAAATAATGAGGGAGACCCGAAAAGTCGGCTCCGGAGACGTAGTAAGTGCAGCTCGGTAAATACATATTAGAGCCAGAGATGCGCTCATCAAAATCCATATTCTGCTGTTGGAAACGTCCTATAATAATCCTCGCATAGTTCCTCCGCGGCGCTGCGCTCCAGTCACTTTGAGGCAGACTGCTGGAGCAGAAATCCTTAGACGTACAAGCTGACGTGGGGATCCATCTCTATCCATTCCTGAGGGCCAAAGCCATGTGACCACTGGCACAAAATGACAGATAGCCTACGCCTCGACGTGTAGGCTATATGAGTCAATGAGTTTATAAAGCAGACCTTTGGCTGTATGGGAAAGAGAAAAACACTGAGGGAATTTTTGCATCGAGCCAAGTAAAGCTTTTTTTTTTTTTTAAAGAGCTAAATATTTTGAGCTTCTTTTTCATTACAGAGCTTAATGACTTACTTCCATCATCTTATAGACTACCAGGGTTAAATGACCACATTACAAGGTAGAACAAAACTGAGAACTGTATCTGATTTCACGCTAAGCTGCTTAACCTGACTCTTTTTTTGTTTAACTTTTAAGTTGCTTTTTAAACCCAACCCTCACCTTAACCCTAACCTTAACCTCTGCGGACACGTCTGAAACTTTTTTTAAAGACTAAGATCATATTTTTAGCCTCAGGGCATCACGATTTAGACTTTATTATGAGGCTTAATCCTTGCGCCCCAAATAACATTTATAGGCTAAACGAGCGAACTTGTTGAATATGATATGACGTCTCATGTTTAAGAAAAGGCCTGCACAGCACAATGATGAATTCAATCTATTTCAAATGATCGAGCCAATGGCACGTCTGAATTCATCGTATGTGCGTGTGAATTTAACATAGCTCCTCTCTGGCTATATATAGACTAATCTAGTACACAAGTGTGGGAGAAATGCGAGTCACGCTGCACTCATGTCAGGCATCAGTCCAGTTTGGCACCGGGGGACAGAAAGACAATGGGCCTGTAAACACAGAGTTTGTTATCTCTCTTATGGTTGCTATGTGTTTGTATGGACCGACATTTTCAGGATCATTATAACATGCCAGTTTGACCCTGTCAGAGGCTTCATTATGCATAGTTGTATATGTCATTGCACTCTGGTTTCCTCTGCTTATGCGCGTAAAAGTTGATATTTTTCCTACAGTATGTTTGGCCTGCACCGAACCGTCCAAACTCGTGCTTTACGCATGAAGACTAATCGCCTGGAGGAGTTATTTTGTGCAAATGTTGGGATGGAAATGAGCTCCACAATCAGCATGAATGAATCTCATATGAGGCGAATCAGATGATAAATATGCAGCCACAACAATGTTAAATGTAAACATACATATGTTGTCCGTAGGCTACGAACAATAAAAAGGTATTTGCGCGTAAAAGGGGCTTCGGTCTCTGCATCGCCTGTTCTCTCTCCGCAACGCCCAATATAAACCTTTGGACATGGGCTATTTCCCACACTCCAATCCATTTTCATTTGTCATCACTGCTGAGTAAGTGGGCACATGTGTCACGTATCACTAATCCTGTTATGCAGCCAATTTTTTGAAAATTTAGTCCAAATTCACTTTTCTTACATCAAAGCCTGTGAATTTGTCATGTGCAGGAAGGCATTAGGAGTCTGTGTAATATTTCACTCAGGCCAGGTGGCTTGCAGTTTCAGGGGATTTGAGCTTCATTCAACGGATGTATTATGGAAAAACAGTTCATTTGTTCGTTCAAAACACACTTGCATGATTAATTAGATGATAATTATCATCTTCACCCTTTTTGTGACTTATTCAACCACAAGTACGCAGCGTCAGCACTCAGGCCGAAGCCGCAGGAGTGGCCCTGTGTTTGTCACATTTAAACCTCCTTTCCTTCTTCGTCTCACAGCACGTTTTTCAAACAGTAATAACCAAAAAAATAATATTAGGTTACGCGGTTTAACCCGAGCCAGGAAATGCGCATTAATCCACTAATATAAGTGAGGTTTTTATTAGAGATCAGCAT
>NC_040023.1:18070240-18071534 GCF_000972845.2 Larimichthys crocea
AAAAAAAAAAAAAAAAAAAAGCTGGTAAGCCTTGACCTCCAGGCGGCTGTAAGGAAAACAAATGCGCAAAAATATATTTCCTTGAAAATGTCTCGTTTTCCGTGGATCATCTTCGGCCTGGCTATGGAATTATCAATTTAGTCAAATTAAAAAATATATATATATATCATAAAGTCAATACTGCACATAAAACGGTAAATTAAACCGTATCAAAATATGTTGTTGTTGTCATCTCTCTTTCTTTTTTCTTTTTTTTTGACATTTCTTAGACAGTCGCATGAAAGTCAAGGCTGGTTGCTCGTTTCTGAGTCGCCTTGAAACGTCCGGATGCAATAAAGTTGCAAAGGGAGAAATAATAAAAAAAAAAAAGAAAGAAAGAAAGACTGCGGCCTTGTGTCTGCAGCACAAGATCTCAGATGAATAAATGTACGAGATTTATTCGGTGTAAAAAAAAAATGCAACAGCTGAAGGTAGAAAAACACATTTCCATTTCACTGCGTGAAACAGTTTTCTTTCTCGTTACTCTGAATTTTCCTCCGACACTTCTTTAGGAGGAATGTGCTTCACTGCCTGAAAATCCGTGTGCACCTCCTGCTCTTTTCCCGGTCCATGAGTTCAGCTCACAAAGGGGACATTTGCTAATATTGAAGCAAAATATGTCGGTTCAAACTTACAGTTTAATAATGCAATCAGTAAATGTTCGCACTAAATACATTACAGATTTATATAACCGAAGAGTTTGAACAATGGAAACATATATAATCGATTTAAATGTTTGCATCAAGACACTTCATGTAAATTTAGCTTATTAAAGGAGTTGTAGATCAATAAAACACTCACAGCAGGTTTCAATTTTTTTGAACTATGGTGCGGCGACTCTTTGTTTACATCTGGATCACGGATTATGCCTTCAAAGAAAATTATTCACGAGAAAAACAAACAAACAAAATATTTCCAAATCCCTTCACTCCTCTGATATTTATGATGATTTGAAAGCGCTTTATATAACAAACTGATTTATGACTCAAAATAAAGTTTTTACACGGGTCTTATTATAATGACTGCTACGAGTCCATTTTTTATTGGAGTTTAACATGAAAAATGAGGCCGAACCACAAGATTTATATAAAACAATGACAGGCAGGATCTGAAAGTTGAATAAAGTTGATTGATAATGGGTTGTTTATGTTTATGTTAGTTAGGATCAAACTATTGATGTAGAAGCATCTGATGACTTGGCATGTGGCAAACACACGCTGCATCTAAAACAATACACGAAGTAATCTTCTGCCTA
>NC_040023.1:18071645-18087834 GCF_000972845.2 Larimichthys crocea
TTTGCACACACAACAGACACCAGGGAGCTAAATAACTGAGCGTTTGATGTCATCAAGGTGTAAAGAAACTGAGCTGGACTCTGACAGCACATATAAGGAGGGAGAGGGGGACTTCTCCGGAAACAGTGTACTGTTTGGGGGGGTTTACAGCTGAAGCTGCTGTAAAACACAGCAACGTAAAAAGCTAATAAAACTTTCTGGATTCACAAAATCAACCTCGCATTCATAGGACGAATGTT
The DNA here is from genome assembly GCF_000972845.2 of Larimichthys crocea. Classification (NCBI taxonomy): domain Eukaryota; kingdom Metazoa; phylum Chordata; class Actinopteri; family Sciaenidae; genus Larimichthys; species Larimichthys crocea. The sequence continues at coordinate 18,071,885 of NC_040023.1, forward strand.
TGGCTGCAGATCTGAAGTGCAGTGATGTCAAATTAAAACACATGAATCACATGTCTGTCTTCACCTTCGAGTGCGAATGTCCATCGTTATTTGAAGTTATTATTGTCCAGCTATGTTGTAATATTGGTTAATGCTGTTTGAGCTGAATCATCTGGGGGGCGGTGAAAAACTGTAAAACAAGTATCGCAGCTGCCAAACGTGCTGTGATGCAACAAATATGGACAAAAATAAATCATTGAGATCAAATGTTCCGGTAGCAGAAAATGTTCATCCAGAATAAAATGTGCTCTTGCATTTAATTGTGCAAGGAAAAACAGCTGACGTGATGCCAACTGTGTCCCATTTGTATTCCGATTTATTTATTTGTTTTGTTTTGGATTGTTCCTCAATGACATTCTTCCTTTAGTTGTATTTGATCCACAAATAAAGATTTTTGTTTTTGTCTGAAGTTCATTGCACAACGTTCAACACCGCTCGAACACACACGCAGACACACACACACACACACACACACACACACACGCCATAAAAGTGACCAGAGAAAACGTACAGCATTACACACAGAAGATGACAATGATTCATAGTTAGGTTCAAAGTGCATGCACGTTATTGGCTCCACTTTCCTCTTGGGAATTGGAAACGTTTCTATTCAGTAAGTTTTCACTATTACATGTTTTGTATTTTAGATGCTCTGGCTATCATCAGTGCAGTGCACGCTTCAGGGCTGCATACGGGGCTTTTTTTTAATGAGGTGCATTAACCAGTTTGGCTGTTAGGGGGAGCAATGACACAGAACAACAGAGGAGCTACAGAGGAGGGTTTCTCCATCTCAACAAAGTAGACGAATATTTACACCAACATAACCCCCCTTCCAAAAAAGTGACTCTTTGAAATCAGTCCAAAACCCCGAGGAAACCACTTCAAGCTCTTAAAATGATTACCTGCCTGGCCTCTCTAAGTGCTCTTGAGCAAGGCCACAAACTTCCCTGCTATTGTTAGTTCAATCGCCCTGCTTGTACACGAGTGTGACCGGGCTGAGTGGGTGACACTCACCCGAGGGTGCCGCCTCGTTACTGGAACAAATGCTCCCTTTTCAATGGCACAAAGCGATGCTGCAAATCCACGCGGACAGGATCATTGAACTAGCAACCTGTCTGTTTGGCACGAGGAGTTCGGAGGTCAGTGTCAGGTCCCGAATACAGCGACGAATATTTAAAACTGAATGTTTAACACAGGTTGTGTTTGTTTTTATAGTTCAGAGAATGATGTGAATGAAGCCTTTCTTATCGGTGTGATTGTGATAAGATGATTGCACCATAATAAATGATAATAAAGTCTTTCAGTAAAGGTTAAAGGGCAAATATGAATACTAACTATAGAACCGAGCTGTGCGTAATAGCTGAAGTTTTGTTTGGACGTTGCCTTTCTACTCGCTCTCACACACACTTTTCATATCAAAGATTTTTTTCTTTACAGCTTTGAACTATTTTCTTTTCGCAGTTTGAAGTTTTTGTTCCAAACTGGGCTGCACATAACCCGTTTGTTCTTTAACACGAAATAAAAAACACACACCTCTTCCTACGTGAGAAACTCGATGAATTTAGACAAATAAAACGGAAATATGTTTGATTTTTCGATTGAGTATTAATAAATATACGTGAGCAAAATCTGAACGGAAACGAAATTTCTGATCTTTTATTTTTGTTATGAACAAATCGAGCACACGAAGAGTCGAACGTGCATGTGCAAGAAATGATTGGAGCGATCATTTCTGATTCTCATTTTCAACATGTTTTTTATTCAGAAAGCAGAATTAGCTCAAATATGCTTAACAAAAATATGTTTTAATGTGAATACAGGCAATTATTATTAGAAATCATTATGTTTCTTATGTTTTGTTTTTGCGCCGTGCCATGACTTCAAAATTGTTTATTTTATTAAACTTGTTACATTTTAAATGTATTACTACAATATTATGTTCTGCAGTGCTGAAATATATTTAATTTAATAATAGTTCTTCTTCTTCTCTTTATTATTATTATTATTAGTCTAATGGATGAATAAGGTTTGTGGTTTTTACCTTAATTATCAAAGTTGATAAATCACACGCTTTTATCAATAATAGGTAGATTAATTAGGCATAAATAAAAGGTATTTTCCCTCACACACGCTTCTGTGAGAGCAGATGTATGGACAACAGCCTATGGGAGGACGCTGTGCAGACAGAGCTCCGCCACTAGATGGCGACATAAACTCTTATTAGCTGAAACCCACAGAGGCTCTGAGCTCTCTCCTGAAGGCCTGTTGGCCTAAATACAACCATCATCAGCTTAGGGAATATTCTGTATCCATGTGGAAGTTCACCATGATAAGGATTTGTAAAGCTTAAAATGAATCATCCATGTCCACCTTGGACTAAAAAAATATATATATGAACGAAAATGATCACAAGATCACATTTGCGTCTCTCAAACATTTATTGTCAAAAAACTTTGGCTATTGCAGTCAGAAAAGGGAGGATAGATAGTTGCAGTCAGATAGTATTTACATGTTTAAATATGCCTACGTTTTCAGTAGCCTACTCTCCTGCAAAACCATTCTGGACTGACAGGCAGAGATTGCATGTGTCAGCCTGCTGACAGGCGAGTTATTTAGAAAGACATGGACAAAGTGTGGGGAAACCTACTGATGCTCAGACTATAGCTTCACGTTTCATCAGACAGTGGCTGTTTAACTTACAGAAAGAGGATTATTTGAATCGGATTTGTAAAGACAGGGATGGAGTGAGAACTCTTTTAAAGAGTAGGGTGGAGTTGATCTAAATAATTAAATACAGTGTTGTAGGATAATATTTCTTATGCAAGGAAAGAGTATGGAGAGAGATTTTTTTCCTCTTTAGCGTAAATAAATGCAGAAAAATATTATTTGAGATTAATTTGATATTATTTTAATGATTTGCCTGTTTGCATTGTGATGCTCACAGACTCAAAGTGACACCTACTTCTGTTATTGTATCTGATTCCAGGGGCTTCAGTCTTAACATTTTTGGGCTGGATTAGGTGGATTAAAAGCGCTCGGGGTGTCTTCATGCCGTCAAGGCAGAATGTCTTATTGTTTGGTGAATATTTGAAGGAGACCATGAATCCCCCCCTTGCAGAATCGCCTTTGGTCAACTCGATGCAAACCATTTCCGATCTTCTGTCAACAGGCCTCATCGACTGGTTCCAATTAAAATGTGAGGAAGGAAATGTGTAGGTAAAAAAAAAAAAAACAGAGCCGCTTTGGCGACAAAGAAACCGTTCATATAATGTAATAAATTATAGCACAGTTTTTTGGATGAAGGCGCATCCATGTCCGCCATTCCCTGTTTCAGTATCTCCAGAGCTAACTGGAGCTCTTGAATTTATTGACGACTTTCTTCTCCTTTACGCGCCTGTTCTGAAACCAGATTGTCACTTGTCTCTCTGTCAAATTTGTCTGCGCGGATATCCTCCTCCTTTTGTCCTTGGTGATGAATTTATTGGCGCCGTACTCCCTTTCCAATTCCTTGAGCTGCACCTTGGTGTATGGCACACGCTTCTTTCTCCCACGGCGGATAGAGCTGTCTCCACCAGATATAGTGTCTGTGGAGAGAGGGGGGAAAAAATGCATGATCACATTTTTATTCGATTATTATTAGTCGATTATAATCAGACAGAACTTTTTTTTTAAAAATATACATTTAATAAATACTTAGAATTTCCTCTTCCGGGTCCATCAAGTTCAGCAGTGGAAAACAACTTTTCACATTTGACATTACATTCACATATATTTACAAATTTAACACATTTCAATCACATTTCTGTGTTAATAAAATAATGAAATACCTTGTAACAAAGGTTTCCACATAGGATTTGACTGTGGCTGCTCCTTGGTGCAGTAAACTTGACCACTCCAACCGTTGGTGATGGCCCATGGCTGGTAGGGCTCCATGGGCAACAGAGACTCATGCCTTGGTTCAGATGGAGCACTCAGCGCAGGGACGACAGGGACGTCCAAGTAGCTGGGCTGGTAAGGACCAGAGGAATAGCCCTGATAAAATGCAAATTCCTTTGCCCTGGTTGAGAAGTCTTCACCAGAGACCGATGAGTCCATGTATTTATCGCCATAACCAGAGGGCTGCGCGCAAGCCTTGACGCTGCCGTGTGACATCCGACATGGGTAATAACTGCTGCCAAAATATCCATAGGGCAAAGACGCATTGGGCGAGCTCTGAGTGGCAGAACAGGGGCTGCATTGCTTGCCAGGCTCCCCCATGCCAGAGACTGGCACCTCACTCGAAGTGTAGGTGGTGCTCGGAGCCAGCGAGGTTGGATGCGCTAACAAATTCCTGCACTGGTTTGCAGCAAAATTACCTCCAGTAAATCCTTCCATGTTCTTGCTTCTATCATCCAAAGCGTTGTCGTAGAGAAACATCACCGGGTCAATCCAGTGCGAATGGAGGAGTAATGAAGCGGTCATAGCATGTCTTACATCGAGACGACCAACTCTTTTTCAAAATCCCCTCGACTGAGCAGAGACAGGGACTCGGGCAGAGTAACGATACCAACACGCCTGAGTACATAAAGATCGCAAGGTTATTGGCCAGGGCCAAACACGTGATATGCAAAGGAGATGATAAACGTCTAGACATCAGATAATGCAGATCAAGCTGTATATTTGTGAAGATGTGCTGTACATCAGTGTATACATGTTTTTGCTATGCAAAGAAGCCTTAAGGGCATTTTTCCCCAAACAAAGTAATACTAGAATCTCAGACTGAGTGAAACTGTGCCGTGAAGGCAATCTTGTATATCGTATAGTGGCATCACAACAGCTTATTTGATGGATTGTGTAACACGAAAAACTATATGATATATGCAATTTTTTTTTCTTTTTTAAGCTGGAATGGGTGCGCAATTACGCGTGCCATCTCAGCTACTCAAGCTCTTAAGAGTAAGGCAAAAATCATGTCGGATATGTGGGTTTAAATGATTATTTTGGCTCTACATCTAAAGATTGAGAGCATAAAAAGGCTCTCAGCCAAAAACGTACAGATTTTAACTAAATGTGCCATCATGTTCTTACATTATCTGAACTGACTGCTTGGCCTAGAACGAGGTATTTAAGCATAACGATTACGCAGGCGGATTTAAAGAAAATAAAGAAACACAACTCGATGTCTTATGGAGACATTTTAAACGCACATTATAAACAACAATAATATCTATATAATATTTAATAATCCTCACATTTGGCACCGCGGCGGAGAAATGCAGACGCAAGTTCAGTGTCTACAAAATACCAAACGCATGCCACATTTGGCTGCACTCTTCCTCATATGGGTTAGAAGCGGCTGGAGGCCAAGGTCAAGTTGAAAGTTGCAGTCTGGCCAAATAGGCACTTCACGTCAGGAAGCCTGAAGAGAAAACACCACAAAAAAATGCAGAAGAGGAATTTCCATCGACAGACTGTGCTCGTTTTCTAAAAACAAGTTAATAACGAGCCCGACTCTTGTCCTTTCTTTAAACCTATCAGACTTTGGGGCTAATGTCATATTTAAATTGGCATCTAAATGGCAAGAATCACCGCTCAATATGATTATTTTATCCTGGAGCAAAAGGGTGACTTATTATGAAAATAAACAGTTCTTCGCCATGCCTACACGTTTCTACATTCTGCGTAAAATGCCTCCATAGGTGGGCTCTTGTTTCCCTGCGCACACCGCAGAGCTAAAAGCAGCCACACATATACAATATATAAACAAATCCTCCATGAACCAGAGTCTGTAGAGCAAGAGCAAAAATAAAATGTTGACGGTTTAACCTATATATATATATTTGGCACTGAAAGCTGTGTGGGTGCAATGTGACTGATGGCCGGAGGTGAATATGAACGCGAGGGGTTAAGATTAGTGTCAAACTAAATACTTTTTTAACTTTTACAATTCATTTTTGTTTTACATTTCTAAAGTGAGACCACAGAGGCAGAGAAATGTATCCACACCTAGATTTGAGCACCTTTTTTATTATTTATTTTATTTTTAATAGAGTTTTCCCACATTTTGAGGCTGTAAATCTTTATGGCCCAAGTTCATAGCTTGTAGGCAAGAGTGAGTCTCCATTTCAGGAGAAAAGCAGCGTAATGTTTTATGTTAGTGAAAAGGTTTATGTCCGATTTTTGTTTTTATTGCACTATGGCCGACTCTAGATAAAGTAATCTAAAGTTTTATTTGCTACTATAGTTCACCACATTTTGGACAAAAACAAACAAACAAAAAATGCACAGTTTCTTCAATTTGGCGTTGAGAGAAGATGAGTGTGAGGCTGGACAGGAATCATCTCAGCATCTCAGACACGCTGTTCACACATTAGAGGGCCGTCTTTGTCAACGTATAGCAGTTGGTTGGAAATGTCATCTGAGCAGGTCAGCCAGTTAAACAAAAAAAGACGAACCACGTCTATTGTTTTTTATTTTTCTTTTTTGCAAATATAGACTAATAGCCCATGAATTGTTGATGAAGAGGCACATCATTTGTTCATTTTATTTTCTATTTATACACACACACTTTTACTTAAACATGCAAATGACAATATTTAAAATACGTCAATTTGCGCAAAAATGACGTTAAGACACAGATGTTATTTGTGCCTGTGGCTAAAGAAAGCCTCGACATGCTGACGTCAGTTTACAACTAAAATACTATTATTTTTATACAATATGTCTGAAATATGCAGATATTACAGGAAATAAAACATTGTCCTGTTTAATTAAATTAATTAAAGGATACCTTTTTTAATTAGACTGCCAGATAGCCCCGGTTTAATAAAATCGAGTGTTTTTGTTGATTACTATATTTTTAATACTGATTGCAAGTGGTTTGGTCCTTTAACTTCGCAAAACGTGCTTTAAATAAAGTTCTTTAAAAATCGGAATTTCGTTCCCCTTTTTTCTAAATAGGTCATTTAAGCTTCACATTGAACAAAAAGGCCTCACAGGTCTGACAATAAAGTTTCTGCGAATGGCCCGCTCGTTTCAGGCTACAATGTGGATGAAGGTACAAACTGGAAAAAAGAAGGCAGTAAATAAAGTTCCTATGTTATCAGCGTTAGGGTGAAACATCCACACAGTCTGTCTAACCTAAAATATACTAAATAATAAATATACTGTATTTGCAAAAGTTGATCCGTTACATACACAAATCGCAGCTTTTCTGCCGTGCAGGCAGCGCAGTGAGGCTGTGTGAGTGTCACAGTCTGCTGGAAGGCCTGAGACCAAAGTGCTGCTCTGTTTGCGGTACCTATCAAGTAGATGACAACACAGCTCTTAGCCTACAGTGCTTAATGGACTTTTTATGGGTTTGTCTTGTGATCCCATGACCTATGGCACCTTGGCCCCTCAGTGGCTCTTGGCAAACTAGATCAGAAACATGCCGCCCTCCTGGTCTGGTGATAGAAAAAGGGGTCCACATCCCCAAATTACTGAGTCTGGCTGCATGATGCGACAGTCGATCTGTTTCACAGTTGTGGAGTAGTCAATACGCAAATCTTCAATACAAAGTATTTTCTATTATGATGTGTTGAATACTTTAGATCTAACTAAAAAAGGCCTTGAGTTTCTTTTCTTTTCAGAACAACGTGTGCAGTTGCACCACTGCATCTGCTTTGCAGCCAAGCTCTTAAAGGCAGATGTTTGTTCAGCATTTTATCGTGACTACGGCATCAGAGGGACACAACATGCAAACTGGAACATTTGGGAGGTATTTAACTTACTGGCGCTCAGAGACACGGAGGGAAAATTGTACAGTGCGTGTCCAAATACAAGACATTGAGAATTTAAAATTGCCATTTTCATCGCGAGAATTAGTATTCTACAACCTCTGTGTCGGACGTTTGCCTACGTTTGCACGCAAGTTTATGGACTGCATAAAAATCAGTTCAGAGTTGTGTTAAGCTGTGTCCACGCAGAGCTCTCTGCTTTCAATCTATGACAGAAAAAACAGGATTTATACTGCACGAAACCAGCAGCAAAGACTAAAAAATCTGTTAATACTTCAATTGCCTTTAAGTTAACATCCAAATTCAGAAATTTAATGATGTAATGAAGATGTAATTTTAAAAAAAACATAAAGGTGGTAAATTAATTGTCACATCAACTGACATCACAATTTGTTTTTATTTCCTAACAGGATATGATATGACACTCTTATCCCAAAGTAACATTTCCAATGTCAAGAGAGCAAACCCCGCATGAACAGAACAAAAACAGCAACATAAAGAAATGATCACAAACAAACAGTTAAATATTTGGAGACTAAACCATGTTCGCAGCCGTTAAGTCTTGGCAAACAGCTAAATGAGTCGTTCTCCTAACACCACATACGCTTTGCATTTAATGCAGTAGGATCTGCAGAGCTGTCACTGCTTCTGGATCTCCCGTGTGTATACAGTATACATCTGACAATTCACCTGCTTCTAAAACTTAGAAAGGAGTGTTGCATTTTAAAAAGGCTAGATCACACAGGAAACATGATTTCCAATGGGAGAGATAAGTGCACACATGATCTGTCACGCTGTGTTGGAGCTCTGTTGTCTTCATGTCTTTGAACTTTGAAAAATAAAATAAAAAGAAGAAGAAAGAAAAAACAGTCCTCAGGGCAAAATGCGCCCTAACTACACTAGTCCTGTGCAGGGCCATGCCTGGCAAGGTTGTGGACGGGGTGGAGGCTGAAATTACTGGCCCTCCTCCTCACGCAGGAACTGGAATACAGAGGAGAAATCTTTATTGGCATAACCACGTGCACACATCATACGGTAAATCTGATGGGCTAAGGAGCCGAGAGGGACAGGAGTCTTTGTGTTGGTGGCTGTGTTCTGTGCGAGGCCTAGATCCTGAAAAAGAAAAGCAAACATACATAAGAAAAACCAACAAAGCTGAAAATTCTCTACAAACCAAAACCACGAGTCCACACACCACAGAGAATTTTTCTTTATGTTGTAATAATATGCGCTTGATTCCCTTTTAAGAGGGACGTAAATTGCTGGATAGTTCACTGTATCATTTTAAGTGGTGTGACTGAAAACAGAAAATTCTTATTCACTTATAACACTGTCACTTTAGTCCCCAGTCACATGCACGACATATGAGAACACTTAAAACAAAACACATTTTTGTATCTTTTTCTTCCAAATATATCAGGAGCCAACAGGAACAAATTATCCCTCCAGACCAATTAGAAGAAATATAACCATCATGGCCATAAAACGTGCTTTATATTCTCATATTTGTGATGACGAGGACAAAATTCATTTTAACAATAGAAAACTATTGTGCAAATCTAACTTCAAGGCCAGGAAACAGATAACAGTGCAACTGGCCTCCTTACTGACCTTAGCCATCAGCTGAGTGCCAAAGCCTCCCTGGTAGTTATTCCCAGAGGGGACTCCCTCCATGACTCCAGGCACTGGATTGTAGGTGTCACTGGACCAGCACCGACCTGAACTCATGTTCAGGATCTTGGCCAGCAGTTTGGGATCAAGTCCAAGTCTTTAAGTGAAAGCAAATTCCAGTTGGTGTATGTAAGTGTATGGCTGCTGCTATATCTATCATGATGACTGCATATGCTGTTATTAGTAACTGAGAGAGTGTTCACCTGATTCCCAAGTTCATCGTCTCCGAAGTTCCAATCATTCCAATAGCTAAAAGCATGTTGTTGCAGATTTTAGCAGCCTGCAACAAGAGAACAACATATTAGCAATAATCTGAACACCACTTTAATTAGTAATTAAAATGAATAACTATATACATGCAACTTATGAAAAAAACACTTTGACAATGACAACTGCATCGTGAAAGTTTCTGGAAAATCTGACAAGTTGGCTCGTACCTGTCCGGTTCCAACCTGACCACAGTACACCACATTGGCTCCCATGCAGCTGAGAAGTTCTTTGGCTGCAGTAAATTCCTCCTCTGCTCCTCCAACCATAAAAGTTAGTTTACCCGAACTGGCAGCACCCACACCTAGGAATGGGAAATTGTGCTTACATGCAATGAACCATGAGCATGAAGCATAGAGATGGTTGTTGTGCATTGATTTTTTTAAAGTTTCATCAGTTAATCGATTGTGAACAAAACATAGCTAAAAGTAATCATTGTAAATCATAACAGCTGTCTTAAAAAAGGTCCATCAAACGTCTCTAAAGAGCAGCCATCTCACTTCCCTTCATTCTCCTCACTGGCAAAGCCCGTGTTGCAGTACAACCAGAAAATGTCCACTGAGATAATATAGATAGAAATATAAATTTCTTTGTTGCCTGTTGTCGTCTCTCCACTCATTTTCTGTCAGCTCTACATTTTTGTAATATCAACATAAACAAAAATTAAATTAAAAGAAATGACTTGGCTTTCAAATCTATTCATAATGGTGCCTGAGCATAATATAAAATAAATAAAAAGAGACATCTAATAGATATTTAATTTTGGAGAGATGTAAATGGATCTGTGTAGAACTAAGGACTTAAAATTTTGGGGACCCGTTATGTAGCAATTATCAAAACAGACTTAAAATGTGATGTTCAGCAAATAGGGATCGATCACAGTCAAAAAAAAAGATAAAAAAGGTAATTAAAAGCAAGTTTGTAATGTAATGTAAATGTTTTTTTTCAGCCCTTGTCTAGATTTAGGAACAGCTGTTTCTGAATCGATTTGTACAATTGACGGTGCGTTCAGGTTCACATGGGGTTAAAAGCTCAGTGATATACAATAACCAGGTGCAAGCTACGTGGGTGCCAAGAAATTAACCAATGTAGTCTTATAATTAATCCTCAAGTTTACAGGAAGCCAATGGAGAGAGGCCAAGATGGGTGTAATATGTTTCCCCCTCCCTGGTCCTCATGAGCGGTCTGCCAGCAGCATTTTGCACTAACTGGAATCTAGAAGGACTGAGCTGCTCGAGACAGGTGGGAGTTACAAAAGCAAAGCCAAGAAATAACAAAAACATGGGTAATGGCTTCCAAATTCACAAAGAATAACTGTAATCTAAGAGAGAAAAAAAACATTTTAATGTAAAAAGCAAGAGATAAAAACTGAGTGAACACATCAAAGATGGTTCATAGTAACAATATTTTAAAATACTGAAACTTTATTTATAGAAACTTATACAAGAGGTGACACAATATACACAAAAAATTAATTAGCTGCCCTTGAATAGTTTTAGTAACTACACATGGAAGAGAATAATTTAAAAAGTTTCGCTTCATACCGTTGAATTTATGATTGATAATCTGAATCGTTTAAACATTAAAATTATGAACCAACGCGACACAATCGACTCCTTCATTTCTAAAGCAACTGAAAAACAAAGATAAAACCTACCCTTATAGCACAGAAACCATAAAGACTGTACAAAATATCCAGCTCATGGTTCAAAAGCAGACAAAAAGGTGTCTTTCTCTCTCTCGGGAGTGAGACAATCACTATATATGGAACACGCCCTATGGTTAAAATACCAAAGCTGTCAGCAAGCAGGTTTGTGAATTTTCTCCAGCTGCAGCATTCTTCTCAACTGTGCAAAAACCTAATGAATGCATTTGAGAGTGAGAACTGAAACGAGAAAACTGTAATTACAAGCTAAGGAAGCACAGACGACTGTCCAGTTGTTTTGAATACTTTGGAGACAAGCACCTAAACGGCAGACATTTGTGTCAGGATTTAATTTCAAGTTCAACTGGAAAATACAACCTTCCTCCACATACAAAGTTTCTTCTGAGCACATATTTCCCACCCCGACAGTTATTTCAGTCCTCTACTCGAGCCTTTGGTAAGAAGGTAAGTGTTCCAGTCCGAGGAAAAATGAAAGATGGCAGTTATCTCATCTGGTCCTTAGATTTTTCTCACACGGAGAAGCAGCTATCAGACACATGCTGACTCAATTATGTCCCCCACCACCATGTGTGCTTTTATGTTTAAACTTTAACCATGCTGGATTAAACAGTCACTACCATGCCACTGCACTTCTTTTGATTTCTGTCTGACCACAGGTGATGCTCAAAAAAAAAAAGTTTCCGTTTAGGAGCTAAAGCCTGGTGATTGACGTGATGTATCAAAGTATGACATACACATCACTCGTTAAACACTCGTTAAACTACCACCACCACACATGTGGGTACGCACATATACATATACATATACACACACGCACACGCACACGCACACACACATACATATACCTGCACACAAGTTCAAGGCAGAAAGTTGGACAACTTTAATCCGTGTGCACTACCACAGGACGGAAGCATATAAATCATTACTAATCTTTAGGGCCAGGCTGTAAAATGGACCAAAATCAATTCAAAGAAAGTGGCTGTCCTGACGTGGACGAGGCCAAGTTCAAACAAACTGTTAGTCTGTGTGGACCCCCTTGAAAGTCGGAGAGCACACACTTTACAGCTACGAACATTTGTGCAGGCAGAAGCCGATCCTCATCTTCCTTAGGCAGATGCCACTGGTGCTTTCTAATCAGCCGTAACGGCATAAGTGGAACACTGAACACTGGATTAGCCACAACCATGAAAAAAAAAAAAAGTTTATTCAAAGTTCAACATAACATAATATGAAGGCAACTGGTGACTTTTGTTAATATGTAGAGTTCCTTCCATGTAAACATACTGTAATACATATCAGAACTCATGATCACACAAGGTAGACTGTTGAATCTACCTTCCCATTAATGGGGAGCTACAACGATTAATTGATTACTCAAGTGACAGCAAAAATAAATCTTCAACTGTTCTGATAATCGTTCAATTGTTGATGTGTCTTTTTACACAGAAATATGCATATTTTCTGTTTTTCAGGCATCCATGATAGTGAAATAAATGTTATTCTAAAACAAGAAGTCACCTTAAAATTTGTGACAGGATTTATGGCTATTTGCTTACATTCTATAGATCAAAGGATTAAACTGATAATCAAAATAATTGCTAGTTGCAGCCTTACAATATTCTAAAATTAGAGGACAGTTTTATTGGTTGCAATGACAATCTTTTCTGAATAACACAAGTAAAAAACACATTTGAACAGGTAAGTTATGTTCTTAAAAAGTTTTGAAGTATTTGTTTAGCTTGCACTCATTTCAGTGAGGACTGACTGAATATTAGAAACAACTTTCAGTATTATTCTCGAGTATAAAACTCGAGTTCACAGCTCCACAATAACCTCAAAGATGACCATAAAGTGAAATCAACACCTCTCTAAAACTAACTAAGACAAAAGCTAAAAATAGGCCTTTTTATTATGTTTTAGCTAGGTGGAAGGCTACCGGATAAATGGACAAAAGAGTGTGTGTATTTCAAGATTAGAAAGCAAACTATATATAGTATGCAACCTATATCATGAAATGTTCAATTTACCTCCTGATACAGGTGCATCCATAAACACTGCCCCCATCTTCTCAGCAGCAGCAGCCATCTCTTTTGAAACAGATGGGTCAATCGTGCTGGAGTCAATGAGCAGGGAGCCTTTCTTCACCTTTCTGTTGAGCAATGTACACAATTTAGAATCTGACTTAAATCCAGGAGGTTATTATTAAGTATGTATTGAAAGAAACCAAAGTATACTTGAGAATGCCATTGGGTCCAGTGTACACGTCTACGACATTGGGACTAGAGGGGAGCATGGTAATAATGCGGTCAGCCTTGTCTGCAACCTCAGCAGGATTATCCACAATCTGAGAAAACAAAAAAAATCACAAGTTAAGAAGAGAACAAACAGATGAAAACAGTTTCAAAATAAAAAGACTGTAGATTTTACATCCTTACCTGAGCACCCAGCTCTTGCACTTCCTTGCAGGACTCCGGGAACACATCGGTAGCAATAACTGGGTATCCGTGCTTCAGCAAGTTCTTTGCCATTGGGTTTCCCATATTGCCCAGACCAATAAATCCCACCTGTGTCTTCGAGGCCATAGACCTTGTGGAGACTACAACATAATGGCCAAATGGATCAATAATAATATATAATATCCATGTTACATATTTAAAAGTGCTTGACATCAGTCAAGATGCCTCATTTTTACCCAATAGTTTATATGTAATACCTTAGACCAGTTTTAGTTTGTAAGTAATTCAAAAAGATGTAAGGCTAGACAATAGAAATACTGTTGAAAGTGCAATATTTGAATGGCAGAAGCTGTATAAAGGTAAAATATGTGACAAAACAGCATGATAATGAAGCACTGCAGTCCTGCAGAGATGCTCAGGTTCATCTGACGTAAGAAAACAGGTTTGTTTGGTACAGATGCCAACACGTATCACATTAACATGGTTTTAATAGTTGTAAAAAGCATTAGTAGTGAATCACATCACAATCATAAGGTTTGTCGAGATGATTGAAATATGATTGTATTTATCGCGTGGATGTAAAGTCTTAATATGTCTGGAAGTGCCGTGTTTAAAACCTGTTTAGGGTATGCAATTCTGATGTAATCGCCCTTCGGTGCAAAGTCATCTGATCTAATGGCACTAACCCAATATTTACTTAACTATTCCCTGATAACTGCAAATTATTTCAAAGGACAAGCTTATTCATTGCTTGTTATACTTATTTCATTGTAACTTCGAAGAAATAAGTCAAAGAAATAATTTGGAGTTTGTCTTCATATTATTAACAAAGCGACAGAAGGATATCCTGAGTTTTGATTACCCACATATTAAATATGTAAATGATAATGTTTGTGCAAACTCAAAAAGCACATGATACTATTAATATTGTATATTTGAAGTAAAGAGTATGATGTTGAGATAAAAGAAGCTCATCTAAGCCTCCTCCATCTTTCTACAAATATTTGAGTTGACAGAGTTCATGGTGACTGACATTACGTGATGTGCCTTAAATATAAAGTCAGGATACAGTAGGACACGGGAGCATGCTGACATTTTCCACCCTTCAGCGTTATGAACCGTTGTAACAGATAGGCTTTGCCTGGTATCACGTAGCTCTGGCAAACGACCCGGCACGCACAAGACGTAATTTAAACCGTGCAGCTCCTTAAACCTGCAGTTTGTGTTTGTGCTGGAGCTGCTAAACACAAACCAGCGCAAAATGAACTCAAACTTCTCCTCAAACATTTCAAGCGAAAGTAGTATTTCCGTGTCACAAAGAGCCTTTAAGTAACAACTTGGGCTTCTATAGTAAGCACGGAGGCGTGCACGATGCGTGTACAGTGTCCATTTGTTCTGCTTACCAAACGCAAAGTCAACATGCTTGCAACACCCTCCAACTAGGTACCGAGACCCTCTCAACACAGCGGCCATGCTTCTTTCCTCTTGACCTTACGTGTGACGTAACATTACGTACATTTATTGGCGGCTCTTTCCTCCAATCAAATTACAGACATGCGCAGCACGGCCTCCCGAATCCAGCCAATCAGGTGCAGGGGCGGACCTTTGTGTCTCCACTGTATCATATCAACAGATACGTTTGTTACATTTATTTTACAGTGTGTATATTTATGACTCTACATTTCCCAACAGTAATATGAATCTTTAAAGCTTACTGAAAGAGCCTGTGCGTGTTTCCAGCAGTTTTATTCACAGTTGTGGGATAAGTGCTTAAAGTATCGAAGATAAAACTACTCATAATTTATATGTTCTGTTATTAAATCATTATTAATTTAATGTGTCACTGTATTTTACTGCTACTGTTGGCCTCTGAGGGTCTAGATTGAGATATACGGTATACTAGTACTCCATAAAAATATGCAATATTTTATATGTATTTCAAATCCTTATATTTTGTTATGTAAAATATTGATATGCAAAGTGACCAGTCTAACATAAAAATTATAATAATAAGTATAAAGTACCTAAAAAGTTTTATTTTATAATTTTATCACTGCTTATAGTTTTTTGTTTAAGTTTTAAATGTTTCATTTA
>NC_040023.1:18088157-18112672 GCF_000972845.2 Larimichthys crocea
AAAATATTCTTTATCATAACTCTCTCATGGTGTCATCCAAAAATATAATTTGCATTTGGATCGATGATTCATTACATCATTATTTTAATATAATTTGCATTTGGATCGATGATTCATTACATCATTATTTTCCCACTGTCGGTGGTTACCGTGGCAGATGAGTGTCACAGGGTGTTACGGTCAGGTGGGATTCCCAAGCAAATCCCCTCACCGGAAATGACGCAATGTTATTATTATTCCAGGAAGTGAGCACGGGAAAGCACTGAACTGCGTCAACAATTGTTTTTTATGATACATTCGAATTTCAGCTGCTGTTCAACATGGCAATTGGGTATGTTCGAGGTTTATTTTATAAATATAACCAATAATACATCGGTTGTCGGCGTCTCCTCCGTTTGACGTGTGTTTTTAAGAAGCTACCTCGACAGACGTGTATGCTAACTGTTTATGTTGGCTAACCGCGTCCTCGCAGGGCTCTCTCGTCAGCTGCTCTGTCTCTCGTTAAAGGCGTTGTAACGTGAACTATACGTGTTGGACAAGTTACGGTAAATAAGTTGTTAGGTGGTTTATAAATTTCCAGGGGGGCCGTGTCTTTTTGCCTTGCGGTTAACGCTGTCTATTAAAGTATGTTAGCCGCACGGCTAACTTAGCCAGATATGAGCTTGTGTTAGGCCTCGCCTCGCAGCTTGTACTTTCCAGTTTTCAACTTCGTTGCTGTTTTTACTGTCGCTGAAACTGTACTTATGTTATGGATGGACGCTTAAGTGATTGCTGTAGATGACAACAATGTCCGGAGTCTGCGATCATCGCCCGAGGAGTTGTTTTGATTGTCACGGGCCTAATTACGTCGGTCGAAATAATCTGAGCTGAGGCCCAGATGGAAAGTCCACCCGGAGAGTGGATCTCATGTTCATCATGTGGCCGTGTTTCATCCAGCTCGATGTCAATATCATCTATCGTGAATGAGCTGGCACCGTGACAGTATTTAAAATCAACATAGGCGCAAATTAAAATGTACATTTGGTTAATGCTGCTTATGGTACTAAAAGTTACAAAGGTGTTTTCTCAGTGCATAAAAAAATGATTCATAACATGTTCCAGGGTCAAAATACAATAAAATAGGATCATTTGGGGACAAGAAAATCAAATTAGGAGCTATATTAAAAATGACAAAAGAGTTGTTTACAAAATTAAACCATCTATTTAGGCTATTTATGTATTGAATTACAAATGTAGCCTGGGAAAATAAAGTTTAAGTAAGTACTGTATCGGTGCAAACATTTCACTTTATGCGTGTGAGGAAAGGAGATGACCGCTGTATCAAGGACACTGTATGACAAAAAGTTTGCATATCTATCAGTGTTATCAGTGTAATTGCATGTCAGCAATTAACAGCTATGCTTATGATTTATTGCATGACAGTGTTGTATTTATTCAGAGTTTAGAGCTGTGCATGTGGTTCTCAGTCATTATTGGATACATTACATAATTTGGACCAATTTAAAGACCACTGAAAAGTGTTATTATCTTAGGACAGGCACAGATAGATGACTTAAAGCTGTATGGGCATGCATTGTTTGTCCACCGTGTGTTGGAAGTGAAAGGTCATGACTCATTCTGTAAACATGTGTGTCATGGACCATGCCTGGGTTTCCCACCGACAAATGACAATTTTGCTTATCGTTTGAGAGCTACTTCCTGGTGGTTAACATGGAATTATTGTGATTTAATGTCTTGAAAAGATTTGACTTTCCAACAATCTCTGTGAGACTAAACTGTCTCACATGGGGAGAATCTTTCCATGAGCTCAGCAGCCTACAGTCCTACGCCTAAGCCAAATTTATGCTTAGTTGAGGGTGTAGGTTTCTCTTTTTGTAGACAAGTTTCCTCAAATCAGACATTTCCTAAATTGGGACGCAGATTGTCTCTTTATCTCTTTATGCTGGTCGAAAACTGCTGCTTCAAAACTTTAAAATTGTATTTCCAGAACAAATCTATTGAAGACTTAAACCAATAAGCTATTGATATTTGCCATGGTCTTGTATTTCCACTATCTAAAATCAGTTTACTGTATATTAAAACATACATATTAAAATGCTGTTTGCATTTTTGGTGTAATGCAAGTTTAAATAGAGCAAAACATAGTGCATCTGCTACACAAACACCACATGACCCAAAATTTAAAATAGAAATGATCATGCACTGCTTGACATTCCTTGAACGCTTAAAGGATTGCCTGATAGGCCCGCATTTGAGTCTAATGAGAAACTACAGCAGATGGGGGACGGCAAGTGATGGAATAAACCTTTTAATATGGGTCTGGATTGAAAAAAACTTCTTTATCCTTAAATAATTGGGATGTACGTAATTGTATTTTGTGTCTGGGACTGATTATGTTGCTGTTTGAATATTAGAAATGGTTAGTCTAAATTAAATGAGGACCTGTTTCCACTTTAAAATGGAGGCTGTGTGCTTAACACATATGATTTGATTTACTGTAAACTAACAATATACAGTAATTGTGGGATTTTCAGCAATAAATCTGATATGTCGTATAGAACGTCTTCACTTCATTGTAAATAATGGTATTTCAGTTGTTTGTGTGGTTATTACTGTTTCCTCATATTTTCTTGCTTGTCTCTTCCTGTGTAGCCACCGCTGAGTAATTGATGGCACTGTTCCTGGACGGGACTTTATTAGACAACAACATGGACACATCAAACTTTGCCCACGTCATCTTCCAGAATGTGGGGAAGAGTTACCTGCCCCACGCTGCGCTGGAGTGTCACTACACCCTGACGCAGTTCATCAAACCACATCCAAAGGACTGGGTTGGCATATTCAAGGTGAATAACCATTTTCAATGTATTCCCTTGAAAACGCATGATATGCATACTGTGATTGTTAGTAGTTGTTGTAACAAAAGTATGACAGTATATATTCTACTGAGCAGAGCATATTATGTATTATTGAAACGTGCGAAACTATAACGTGGTTCACTTTTCACGGATGCTTTTTTTTACAGCGTACTGTACAGTATGAACGCACATTGTGTTCTGCGTCCTAAATTGGCTAAGGGAGAACCGCACATGTGTTCTGCGTCCTGATTAACTAAGGGAGTACTGTACAAAATGCGTATAAAAGTGTGTGGATAGGGGTTTTACCGCCATAAACATGTATAATAATTGTAAAACTTACTTCGCGGATTTCGTTTATTGCGGGTTATTTTTAGAACGTATCCCCCGCGATAAACGAGGGACCACTGTACATACTGTATGTGAACTCAGTGGATACAATGGAGCATCTTGGCTATCACGACTTAAAGTCAATGAATCTTACCACCAAATACTTTGCAGCCCTTTTTCAAGATTTTATTTTGCAGAAATTACACCTCTCAGATTTTTGCTAAAACAGTGGGGAGAGAGTGTGAGTGCAGCCATTGTCATGTTTAATGTGAAAAATGAGCTTGTCAAAGGGAATGGAGCGTTTTTGACCCTCGCCACACACTTGAGTGTACCACATGGATCTTGTTATAGGAGAACGTTAAATCCAATACAGCGGTAGTAATTTATTTTAGCCTCATCTGTGGTGAATCGTGGATGTAGACTGAAGCATATGGCTCCAGGCTCTTTTAGACCAACATGCTTTTTTATCTACCAGAGATGAAATGGAAGCTGGGATTAAATCACAGCAGATAAAAAAACAACCAAAAAAAGCTGATGGTATGTTCGGTTCTCTCTGTTTCAATTTGCCTGACCATGCTTCTGGGTTAAGAGTTAGAAACATATTGATATACTATACTTTACCGCATCATGCGCCTATTCTTGTAGCGTACTGTAAAGCTATTAAGCCAGCCAAGACAAATTGTTGCAATTTTGCACAGATGTTTAAATTGTTCATGTCTTCAAAACACTGATGAAAACCACACAGCACTCATATACTCTGTGTGTAGGCTGTGAAATGGATGCATCCAGAGGTTTTTGCCGAGCCTCACTGAGAAATGAGGTCACGTTAGGCTACTGGAGGTACCGGAGGCTTTTAAATACTGGATTCAGTCTGTTGTAGCTGGATCCCACATCACATTGTGTTTAGCCTCAAGGTAGGCACCAACTGGCAGCATAGATCTTAAAATCACTAATTTCTTGAGCCTCTAAAACACATAGCTGAGCTGAAAAAGGCTGAGTGCAGGGTCGTAAATCGTGTAAATGTTCCTGGCAGTGTTGACAGATGAGATGCTTGGTGCCAAGTTTTTGCCGCCTGTGTGCATAGAGATACCTGGATACGCTGTGCACCAGTCGCTGAGCAAAGTATGTTTTAGGTTGTTTGTAGTGTCACTTCCTCTTGGTTATTTATCTCGTTGATTGACTTTTGATCTACAGTAGTACACACAGATGTGTCTAGTTATGCGATGCAGAAAATGTCCTCCAGTTAAAATGAGTTGAACTGTCAGTGAGTTGGTTCAAAGTTTGAATCGTGAACTTTTTACTCATTTTTAATTTATACATTTACGTGTCAACCTAAAATAATTGACAAATGTTTACATTATACAATAAATAGATGGGAGGAGGCCCTTGTTAACACAAGGACAAAAGCAGCCTTTGGCCCTTTTGATGTTGGAATATTTACCACGTTGCGTGATGCGAGCTGCTCTCTCGGCTTCATGGAAGAATGTTGTTGGGACAGGTTGTCCGTGTGGCCTAAGAGAAAGCAAGCACAGCTTTGTAATTAACCTGTCTCCTAGCACAACCCCTCTGTGTGATTCATGATCAACTCGCCCCTGAATTTATACAGTGTGACTGGCACATAGACAATACATTACCTCCTGCAGCTACATTGCCACAGGCCTATGACAGCTTTCCTGCTGAAGTATGACTTTGCTGGAATGCTGCTGAGATGTCATCTTTAAACTAAAAAAAACAATCTGTAGACTGAACCCATTCATAGCTTCTATGCTCACATTTTGCAGCTGTTTGTATGTCTTTAGAGATCTTAGTGTTCAGTGTTGCCTGTGTTATCGCTTCAGTCACCAGTTTTTTTTTTATGGTGGCTCTACATCGTCTATACCTCCTCTCCTTACATACACACTGCAGACCAGTCTGTTGTAAGTGAAAGAGTTCCTCTCAAGAGTTTTCACCCACCACCACCTCTGCCGCTCTAATGAGTGGACTGGTAAGGGCTTAGCCTTCAGTAATGACACTCACTAACTAGGTGCATGTTTTAATTGCTTCCTGTTCTTTACTGCTGGAGGCTGGAACTGCACCGCTAACAATTGGGGGTTTTGGAGCACCGGGGCCTTCTATCTCTGGCTCTGATGAACACTTGAAGTATTGTAGCTGTAGGCTGTTTGTACACAGGTGAGAAAGTAAACTGCCCAGATTGTGGAAAAATCTAAAGAAATCCCCGTCTGCGTCCAAAACAACATCTGTTCCAAACATATAGTGTATATTTAAACACGATCTGCCTGTGTGACTTTGATTTTTTTAAATATTTGTGCACAACTTGTAAGTCACATCAGCAGAGGCTGGTATAGTAGGTTGGTTTGACGAGGCTTGATGTGGATGCATGTCTGTGCCTGAGTGTGCACACAGAAAGCCAGCCAGCTCAATGTGACTCTGATTTTGTTTGACAGTTTTATGGCACCGGGCTGAAGTTATGGATGTATTTTCTGTACTCCCCCCTCATCAGCCATCACTTAACAACACATAAAATACTTATAATTACATTTTGGTTTTCATTTTCAGGTCACCTATGTATAAAATTTTCACCTATTTTCCTCTTCCTGTTCGAAGTGAGTTGTAGCTACATTTCCACAGTTAGGCTTGTTCATGACAAGCACCAGGCCGCATGCACATGGTGACCAGGAGTTGAAGTTTGTATGGAAGTGATCATTTCTCTTCGTTTAAAAAGGCGCAGTACACATGGTCTATCATCTCAGCATAGATTGAAAACTCCATGATTACTGTAATGAACCAGTTTGAATTCTGGAAGCGGCCCTGTGTGGATTCTAGGAAGTCTCCCTGTTAATCCTTCATTGTTATTATCCTACACTGATGTGGTGAGAACGTCTGGTTGAATGGATTCCCCACAATGTCTCACAGGTTGGTTGGAGCACAGCGAGGGACTATTACACATTCTTGTGGTCACCTCTCCCTGAGAACTATGTGGAAGGCACCGCAGTCCACAGAACAGTGGTTTTTCAGGGTAAGATCATACCATACTTTTATATAACTTTGACACCTTTTAATAACTGCATATCACAGGGCTGTTCAGATGATTGTTAAAACTTTAATACCAAATCAGTGGATGGAGTTTAATGAGAAATTTTCCCCACAGATCTCTGTTCTGGTGTTAATGACATTTCAGTTTATGTGTGTTTCTATCTTTTATACACTTTTAATAAAGTAATACATACTAACACTAAAGAAAGACATGTCTTGTTAGTGATTCAAACCTGAAACACCACATGTGTAGTGTGCTCCATATCACTGAACCACAACTGCACAATGGTTTTTGCACTTTTTTCAATTATATTTCCACAATTATCCCAAAGTTATAACTGAGAAAAGTGCAGTCATCCCACAGTTTTAACTGTTATAACCTGTAGACAGGTGTTGGGGTTAGGTTTGGATTGCGGAGGAATATATTTTGCTTTGCCTCTCTGTACCGCTGTGCACTGACGACTAACTGGTTGTCATCTCTTCCACAGGATATTATGTGCCCAATGACGATGGCGAGTTCTACCAGTTCTGTTATGTGACCCACAAAGGGGAGATCCGGGGAGCCAGCACGCCTTTCCAGTTTCGTGCCAACAGCCCCTCAGAGGATGAGCTACTTACTGTGGAGGATGAATGTAACTCTGACATCTTG
This sequence comes from Larimichthys crocea, assembly GCF_000972845.2. Lineage (NCBI taxonomy): Eukaryota > Metazoa > Chordata > Actinopteri > Sciaenidae > Larimichthys > Larimichthys crocea. Next base: position 18,095,025 of record NC_040023.1, read on the forward strand.
GTGGTCACCACCAAGGCTGGCTTCCTTGAGGTACGACAGCACTAGTAAATATATAAGTGTTTTCAGATCTTATTAGTCTCTCTCATGCTGGACAGCTAATTAAATCTCTGAGTTTACATTAGTTTGATAATGTACAGTGTTGAACAACATTATACACTATTTGAGCATGGTGTACTTTGTAAGTGAGGTAAATTATTACGTGAGTGGCCCGAACATCTTGAAAAATGTATCTTTCTGTGCAGCAAAAGATGGAAGAAGCCCAGAGAGAGAAGGACGAGCTGGTTAAAAACATGGCACTCCTGCAACAGGAGAAGGAGCAGCTGGAAGCGGAGAAGGAGAGCCTGCAGAAGGAGTGTGAGCAGGAGAAAGAAACCTGTGCCCAGCTGAGAAGAGAGAACCAAGTAAGTTGTACACTTTTGAAAGCAAATAGGAGTGCCAGCAGTAAGGGAGGGGATAAAAATGTTTGTTGCTCTTGTAAAAAAAAATAAAAAAATCTGTCAGTGAAGCAAAAGGCCTTGTCCCTTTTTTGCTGTGTAGTATAGTTGTTCTTGGTTGTTTATTAAACAGAGCATACTGCTAAATGTGCTAAATTGTATGATTTATGCCCCTTTCCATTTCTTGTAATTATTCCAAGTACAGTTTTGCACTGGGCCAAACAGTCTTTTAGCACCCCCTAGCGAAATAATGCACATTTGCAGAGTTACACAAACTCCTGATTGCCTAAACGTATAAATCAGACTCTGACAGATATGAATGTCTGTATTATCAAAGCCTTTTATAGCATAACATAAAGTTTTAAAAGCAGTGTCCGTAATAATTCATATTGCTGTCCTCTGCCATAAATCCTAAGGTTTTTAAATGCCTTTCAGATGAATACATGATTACAGATTTTGTGGCTGTTAATTTTATGACTATACTTTTATATGATTTTTTTATGTGGTGTGAATATAAAGATTCCAAAATTCTGTCTATAAACAAACTGTAAAAAAAAAAAAACATTTCCTTTTGCTTTTTTTGATGTCATCTTTTAAATTTGAAAGCTCTGCATCGAGGCATAGTGTTCATTTTGATTTAGACTTGCATTTCAAAGACAATAACGTTTTTCATGTTTTGAACACGTTTTCTATGAGCTTAGAGCCAAAGACAGAGATAGAAAGTGGTACAAAATACCAATACCATACCATATTTTGTCACGTCAGAAATTAACCCATCTAGATTGATGTTTTTATTATTTAAGTCTTGGCACACATTGGAATAAATTATTTACCACATGAATGACAATGATTAACTTACTCAAGAATTCCTCAGATCATGCAGATCACTAAACTGAAGCATACTTCTTCTGGATTTTATTTGGTGTTTGGTGTCTTTCTTTTCTTTTCTTTTTTTTTTTTAAACTTTATTCCATCATTATATTTTATTGTCTTTCAGGAGGTGCAGAATTCCTCCCAGGCCCTGCAAGAGGAGAAGGAGGAGGTAAAGAGGAGGCTAGAGGAGGCCACATCCAGAGTCATACAGTTGGAGGAGGACCTGATTGGAGTCACCCAAAAGGGCCTACAAAAGGAAACTGAGCTGGACAGGTGAGTTCAACATTTTGCGTGTAAACGTGTGCATCTAGATATCAACTTACCTAAACATATGTTTGGATGCAATATCAACTCAGGAGGTAGCAGGGATCACTTGTGTGATCATCTCGTGCTTACTTGTTTTATATGTAACCTATTGTTAAGTGAAGAAGGGAGGAAATAGCTGGTCACTTTTCTCCCAGCACCTTATTTTATATATGTGTTACATAAAAACCACATAAACTTTTAAAGACCGTTATCTATGGTCATTTTTCAGTTATTCCAAACACTGAATGTGAACACAGTCACAAAATACATCACCCATTACAGTGTTTAACATTTTTAATGACCTTTTCTTTAGTCTCAAGGATAGGGTGAAGAAGCTTACAACAGAGAAGGAGGCACTTGAATCTCATCTCAAGAATGAGAAAGATGAGAAGGAACTGTACAAGGTAATGTAATAATATGTTTCTTGTATGTATTTCATTTCATTTTCAAACTCTTCATGAAAAGAGTTTCATTATCACATAAATATTAGCAACAATGAAGAATGTCAAGGTTCATGGAGGTAGCAGCGAAGTATTTTCATGGTCATTGTTCCAATGGGATTGGCGTAGCAGTGGTTGAGTTGATTGCTACCTCAGTGACAGTTTTACAATCTGTCAACAATCAACAATATTTTTGTTTTATTTGATTCCCCAAAATTGGAGGTAAAGTTAATTGACTTTTCCTGTTTTTCACTGTTTACTACGGTGATTATTCTGCATACTCTTGCCCAAACATATAGTCTAAAAGGGGCATGCCTTATTCTGTCTTCTTCTGGCCCGCCTGGTCTTTCTGTGTCTTTGTTGTGGCACTACACAGGAACTAGGAGTGCCACATATTGTACTGTCGCCACGGAAATGGGCCAAAAACCCATACCTAATTTAACTCGTACCATCACACTGGGGCTGTTGCACAAGGAAAACTTTATGGGCCTATCTCGATCTCTGTTTTGTAATTGAGACCATGCAACATTTATTTTAATAGTCATATGCTCTTTGGTACATGATCGTGATTGGTGTTGTATAAAGGAGGCAAAAGCCAACGACTTTATGTTTAATAGCTAATATATTTTCTTTCTTGTGTGTGTGTGTGCACCAGATTCACCTGAAAAACCGTGAGCTGGAGAACACTAAGCTGAGTGCAGAGCTGCAGATGCTGAAGTCTGTGGATGTGAACAAGGAAAACACCATTGCCCAGTTTAAAGAGGAGGTGGGACGCCTGCAGGCATGCCTCACTGAGAAGGAGAAACAGTACAGAGAGATCCTGGCCAAAGTTCCCCCCGTGGTACAAAGAATTTTGTTTTAAAGTGACAATACCTAGGTAGATTTGTCATATACAGTATTTATATTGATGCATTCTTATGTCATATGATAATTTAAAGATTAGTTATAATGTAATAGAAAAAAAACATCAGCATAATAACGCACGCTGTTATCTAAAATGTGTTTCTGTGTCGTCTCTGGCAGGGAGATATGAAGGCCCTGAAAGAGCAATTGCGGCAGAAGGAGGAGCAGCTCCAGGCCAACCAGCAGCAGTCCTCCTTGTTAGCCGCTGAGTTGAGGGATGCCTCTAGCACTCGCGACCGTACCATGTCTGAACTCTACCACATGAAGCTGGAGGCCGATGCCCTTCGTCAGGCCAAGGCTGAAGCTCAGGCCCAGTGTGTCCGCCTGGAGCGCCTGGTAGAGCAGATGAAGGCAGAGGCCAAGCAGGAAGCTGTAAGGATGATAATCATATGTGTAATGTAAAGGTAGTTGGGGGTAGGTGATGTGAGTGTAGAAAACCTCACATTTCTACCAGAGTATCAGTAAGGTAAAATAAAAATAGAATTGAAAAGAAATTAATACGAAATAATTTTCAAATAATAGCGTCATATAATTCATTGTAATTTCTTATATATTGAGATACAAAATGTATATCACAATAACCTTTATCATTATTTCAGTGAACAATTATATTAAAAGGTTATCAATCATAATAGTATTGTATATTATTGCCCAACCATATGTTGGTACCTAAGTGTGCTATGTTTTGGTGAGAGTGCAATACAATGGAAACAGAAGCAAGAAGTTTCTCTTTTTTTAACGGGTTCTCCCTTTTAAGGAGGCTGTAATTATTTCCATAGTTCAGACCTGCCAGAACGAAACTGAATCGAAAAACAAAAATCATTCTCCACTGAACAGCACAGTTTCTCAGGGTACATTACAGCAGCTTTTGTAATTTTGTAAATTTGATAGACACTTATGGATGATTACGTACTTAGATCATCAAGACGCTATTAATAAGGGGATTTTGTCTCTAGCGGTAGTTTGTAACATCTTATAGTTGACCCATTACTTTGTTTAACATCTGTTATGTTCTCTTATGATGTTATTTGTCACCAGACCAAAGCAGAAGAAGAAACTGCAGACCCAGCTGTTGTAGCAGAGCTGCAGAGAGAGGTGGAGGACCTGAAGCTGCGGCTGCACATGGCTGCAGAACACTACAAGGAGAAATACAAGGAATGTCAGCGACTGCAAAAACAAGTGCTTAGACTCTCTGAACAGCAAGGGGTAGGTCCCACAGGATACCAGCCAACATACTGTACACTTGTCCCTGTCAAGTAAAAGAACAGAACTTGCATTGGATTTCTGCCACACTGTGCCTGCCAGTCACATCTCACTATATGCTCTCAGAGGTCTTTTAGCCTTTCCTCAGTCTGTGTTGCTAATTTCTTCACTGGAATGAAGTACAAAACACACCGTGATTAGACAAATTTGCTAACAGATTTACTTACATTCATACTATTTACCGATCTTCTGTGTCTCCAGCTCATGTCTGCATCTATTTTACTGTTTCTTTCAGTCGGTTGTTCAGTGAGCTAATTTTCAGCACTTATGTTTTCCTGTCTGTAGGAACTGAAGAGAAGCTCAGCACAAGAGGCCACAATAATTCCTGCATCAATGAGTCCAGACACGTCAGTGCCAGGTACGTTCTATCTGTGTTAAATTGTTAGTAACAAAAGGTAAGTTATCAAAACTGTGAATAAAGTTGTGTAGATTTACCAGCAGTGTAATTTCTTACACGGTTGCCTTGTGTTTTTATATTTAGATTTTTAGAAATCAGTCAATCAGTAGTGTTATTTGGGGTTCTGGGTCTTTATATATTGGTATGTAGGTGGGTTGTAATAACATATCACATTCAAGTTTAGCAATTTGTCATTTTAACTGCAAACACAATAACTTCAGCCATATCCCCGGTTATTTTGTCTCAGCAACCCCCCTGCTTACAGTCATTGTCTTCACAGGGAGTCCAGGTTCTGCTGACCCAATGCTGGAAGCCATCATCCAGGAGAAGCTCAAAGGCATCAGCAGAGAGGCATCTGACAGGAATGACAAATACAGGAAATGCAAGCAGATGCTGGTGGTAAGAAATGTATTACTTTCATCTTTTCAATGGTCACTCAAATTAGATATTCAAATTCTGTTAGAGAGTACAGTATGTGCTCTCTGCACTTTAAGACTATGATAAAAAGAGCACTGGTTAATGTTTGACTGCTCTTCAGGAGGAGAAGGATCGTAGCTCCATGTTTGCTGACGAGTTGGCCAAGATGGAAGTTAAATTTAAGGAACAACTGAAGACCAACGAGAACCTGAAATTGCAGTTGGCAGCAGAGGAAGATCGCTACAAGGTCAGTTCATTAGAGTACAGACAATTAGCGCTGTACTCGGGCCATTCACTGCCATTGATGCTCTGCTGCTCCTCCGAAGTAGGTTTGTCTCTGGACACTTACTGTGTCTCTGTTTTGCCGCTGGGTATGGCTGGTCTAACTCAGGGATGGAGCCTTTGATGCTATCTCTCCCCTTGAACATAGTCGCTCTGACAGTGTTGTTTATGAGCAGGCCTATCTGTGAGACGACATTTTACTGCTGTTTATGTCAGGCTGTGGAGACAAGCGAAGCTTGGCTCTGAGGAATCATCTCCAGTTGCCTGGCTAATGCCGTGCTTGGCTCAGGTCAGGCGGATATTTGCTTAGTGTCTCAGAGGAATTCAAACAGGTTGTTTTGCTTTGAGCGGTATTGTACATAAATCAGTCCTCTGCAAAGGGAAGCCTTTTATGGCTGTGATCAATTACTGTCACGCACTGAAGTCCGAGTATTTCAGTGATGCAGTTTTCAATCAACAGCATGTGTCAGATGTTTAGGGGTTACAAATATCTCTTCAATCTTCTGTATTTGTGTCTTTTTGTTTGTTTCAGAGCCAGGTAGCTGAGAAGGGACGGGAGCTGAAAGAACTAAAGGACACACTAGCACTTGTTGTTAAGGAGAAGGAAAAACTGGAGGGGGTTAGTGACAGCTTTCATTTTCTCTTTTATAGACTTCTTCCACTCTAAAAAATCCCTGAAAAAGTGCGATTCCTCTGCCATTTTCCTTCTCCCAATCTGGTCTGTGTTTAATATGCCTCTAATTGTAGAAGCAACGTAAATGAGTTCTTATTTTCCATTCCATTACTTTGGACCACAGCAAGGTCCTCACTGGCCTGAAATATAGCTTCGAGGTAATGCTGTTACAGCTAAGAGGAGCAGAATGACCCAATTTGAGGTTTAGACTGTAAATTAAATTGGCGTCTGCAACTAACATCAATAAAACACAGTGCCCCATTCCCTTTGAAAATGAGAGGAGTTTCTTTTTTAATGAAGGCACTAATTAAACTCTGTGAGCGAGAGAAAAAAAAACAAGAAGTCACAGTTCAGGAGCTGCTGTGTGATTGTAAGTGGTGATGTGTTACTTGCCTTCACAGACTGGGAGGTATAGAGAGATGAAAACAGATATGTAGCTCCTTAGAAAACATGTTGACGTCCATGGTAGGGCTGGGCGATAAATCGATTTTATCAATTAATTCGAATTCATGATTTAGGTACGGTACAGTTCCCTCCGTTACTGGAGGGAGCCGCACCGTACCGAAATCAGGGGATTGTGGAAACTCGTAGCAGGGTTGTGGGGGGGTAAGGTGAGCGTAGGTGGGTTGCCGTGGGCGTGTCTATACGTGCTGAATGTAACTGCTGTGAAATAATCAGGAAATAACTTTTTATTTCTCTGATAAATCCGCTTTATCGAGGCCGGTGCTCGCTCACTGTTATTGTTACTCTATGTCTCTCGACCAAAGTGCAAATCAAATAAAACTTCTTTGTGTCACTATTTTGCAGCGTAAATTGCGAGTCAGATTCTAATTTAGAAGCTGGTACATGAAATAAACAAAGTGAGAACACACACACACAGGTAGATTATNCTCTGTTATTGTTACTCTATGTCTATCGACCAAAGTGCAAATCAAATGAAACTTCTTTGTGTCACTATTTTGCAGCGTAAATTGCGAGTCAGATTCTCTTTGTGTCACTATTTTGCAGCGTAAATTGCGAGTCAGATTCTAAATTTAGAAGCTGGTACATGAAATAAACAAAGTGAGAACACACACACACACAGGTAGATTATCAGAGTTTAGTCTATGGATCCACCTGGATAGTCTTTTCTTCAGAGGCTGTCTGTGGAGGTTTGACCAATCTGAGTGTCTGATTGGCTTGCGGAGCGCGATGTGGGGCTCCGTTTTCCCAAAAGTTTTCGGATGTGTTATCTGAGATTTCACATCGCCACATTGTCCAGCCCTAGTCCATGGTGGCATTTAATTTTGTCATTGGTCTTTGTGGTTGTGAAAAATTGTTTACAATGCTGTTGTTTCCTTCCCAAGGAGTTCCAGAAGGCCAGCAGCAGCAGGAAGGGAGATCAGGGGGGCAGTGAGAAAACTAGTTTGGAGAGTAACCAGTCCAGTGTGCCTATATTCCTGCAGTATCCAGTCCCATACGCCCAGGATGCCCCCACCCCCCTGCTGGTCTCTCAGAGCCCCAGCAAGCTGCATTTTGGGAACCCTTACTCCATCTCAGACTCAAAAGGTTGGTTTACACATACATTTTTAAAAAAATCTCCAATAACAACTGGAGAACTGTATCACTCGTATTTACAGTAGCTATGTCTCTGAATTCTCTCCCTGCAGATGAGGGAGATGAGGAGTTCTCAGATGACCAGCTGCTTAGGCTGCCTCCTGTGGGTCCACCTTCCTGGGACAGTAATGTGGTGTGTATCCAACCCACCCGCAACCACAGCCGACCAGAAGGCCACGAGGAGTCAGAGGAAAAGCAAAACAACAACAATGTAAGCCTCTCAGACTGTGCTGTGTATATTCTCTACCATATATGCAGTTAAATACCCAAGATTGACTTCTTCTTTGTGTTAAATATTCAGTAGAAATACTTTTTAAAATGCTGTTTTACCTTCCTTTCCTCAGGGTAATACCAACGAACAACCCACAGCAACTGAAACCCACAGCCCATTTGTGAACGATGGACAAACTGCCTTCTGCTTTGATCCCAGGTAACACATCTACACGTGCCCAAACTCCGTCTGAGTTTGCTACACCCTACAGTTTTCCAAACCTGCACATTGTAACATGTGTAGAGTGTTTGTTCTGCCGCACAGCCCTCTTTTGTTGGTATCAGTCATGCAGCAGGCCACCCACGTCGCATCAGACAGATGCTCTTTATTAGCCTGCGCTCCTGGTTCGCCCACATCATCACTTCACTGCTTATTAACACGAGCTTTCTCTCCCCTGCTTTTTCTCTTCTTCTGTCCCTTTCCCGTATGCAGCATGGACATGAAGCGATGTCCGCTGTGCGAGGTCATCTTCCCGCCCAACTATGACCAGAGCAAGTTTGAGGAGCACGTGGAGAGCCACTGGAAAATCTGCCCCATGTGCAGCGAGCAGTTCCCGCTGGACTGCGACCAGAAGGTGTTTGAGAATCATGTGCTCACTCACTTTGACGGCCACCCGCTCAACTTCGACTAGAGGACCAGAAAGTCAGCACATCCGGTCTGCCTACTTCCTGTCACCACTGAAATAAATCACTCTGCACTCTTTTCTGCATGTAATGGTGTGAAGATCCACTCTTTAGGACTATATTGACTTTCACTTTGTTACTTCAACTTAGAGAAACACTTTGAAGTGATGTGACATTTTGAAAATGACATTCTAATTCAGTGTATATGGCAGGGCTACTCAGTCTGTTTGCAAATTAGAACGTTTTTTTATAGGTGGGAGATTTCCCTTCATTTGGATTTGGAGAATAATTTAGGGGGTTAAGACTGTTGTACGTATATATATTGACTTTAAATTGACTCAGCTCTCACAGATCTGTTAGACTACAGGACGTAACGAATCAGGGAAAGAGATAAGTGTTTACCAAACTTACATTTGAGACATCTAACCAAATGATCCCCCCCGTAAACATCACTGTACAAGTCATCTGTTCATTCTTTATAGACAGCAGCCTTGGTGCACTATATGCAGTCGGGGAGAAATCTTCAGTGATTACATTCAGACATGATTATACAATATATCATCAGATCATCTATTTTAGAATAATTAAAGCCAATGATATTGTGAAAGCCTTGATACTTTGTGTATGATAGATTTGTGTTATGTTAGGTTTCCTTTGTTTTGATTTTATTTTATTTAATTGGGTTTTTGTGTCAGAATTCTTAAGGACCTTCATATCATCAGCTAATCAGTGCATGCTTAGCTTATGTTCTGTTTCCCCTCTTTCGTTCTTCTCTTTTACAGCATTAAGTTATTTTATTCATAAACATGTTTCATTTGTTAGGTGAGTTTCATGTATCTAATCTGAACTAATAAAGTCTGTTTGAAACTGAATCGTGTCCGAGCCACAGTTAATAACACGGGAGTCTTTAGGCACACGTCAGAGAAATTTTATTCTAAATGTAACAAAAGTTTACATGAAGCAGCTTTTTGAAGAAATACAGTACATCACCATTACTTTCTCCAAACAACCTCTGATTTTACCTTTTCATACACATTATTATACTATTGTTTTTTTGTCTGTTTTTTTTTACTCCAGAAACATATGAAAATATAATTTAATGCACTTACCACATAACAATACATTCACTGTACACTATAAAGACCTTCCTCCATACTGGCAGTACAATACTGTCACAATTCTCAATTGGACTGTAGTTCCTTATCACTAACATCCATGCAGTGAAGATGTTACCTAATGGCTCAATGGTGATAAATCCCCAATCTTGTGGCATTTTATGATCTGGGGTTCATTATTTCAGGAATTAACGTAACGTGTGTACACACCCTCATCTGACATTATTATGGCACTAAGTAGGAGCCATGTGTTTTTCTCACAATCAGGACCGTGAGAACATAAATGTGCTGAATACATGGCTAATGTCGGCTCCCTCTTCTACTATCCATGACAAGGACAACCACATGGTTTTATAAGACATGGGAGTCGGTGAACAACAAACGGTCTGGACTGAGTTGTCTGCATTTAAATGATTTTGTCTGAACTGTCAAAATAAAGCCATACAAAGATCTATACTGATTGGAATGGTTAAAATTCAAGGCAACTACTGTACATACAGAAATCTCACAATACTGGAAACACTGGAGGTTTGGTGTCTATCTTCCCTGGGAACCAATGAAAACTTATTTTCTGAAGGCCTTTTGCCTGGTTTTGTTAGCTACTGTACATACACCAGAAACAAGATATTGGCAAAAAAAAAAAAATGCTGATTTGTTGGCAAGTTGTTACAAAAAGTGCTTCAATCCCTCACCGTAAAATAGCGAGGAAAACTGCTTAAATCTTCAGGAAAGTGGCCGGGAACATTAGGAACAATGACACGCAGAGTTCCCATGATCCCATTGAACAGCGTAAAATACTATCAGAACACTTGGGCAGGATTGTGGTACTGAAATGCTTGCAAATGTCACCTGAGATCATCCTTTGGTGCTCACACACAAGTGTTTGCAGTAAAACAGATGAAAAGGGTTTTGAATACTTGTGATATAAAAAGAAAAGTAACTCAAGTCCAACAGCTGATTATTAACATTAAATCTGATAGAGAATGAAACGTACAAATGTTTTCAGCTTGGATTTCTCGTGTTATACCACACACATTCTGATTTCTTTTGCCTCTGTCACGTTTTTAGACTCAAACGAAACAGAGGCAATGGTGGCTCTTCCTCTTACGAAAACATAAAAATCTCGCCTCGGTTTCTTCTGATTTTCCCTACTGTACATGCAAGGCTGCTCGTGACATGGTGCGGCCATTTTCTAGTTTACAATATACCCTCATCGTCAACGAGCACCATATGTAAAAACAAAAGTCAAATAGATAAATGATAGTTTAAATGTGCAAAATACAAAACCGTGAACTACATAAAGATTTAAACATTCTGAATAAAAATTAAGGATGAATAATAATACATTTATATCATGCAATCAAAAATAGTGTCATAACAAAGGGGGATAAGAGAGAGAGTGAAAGAGAAGGAGCGGGGGTTTAAGGATGAGGGGAACGAGAAACAGCCATTGCTGGTGATGGTGGAGTTTAGATGATTGGGAAGTGGCCTGTAGGAGAGTGCTGGTCGCTCCCTCGGCCCCTACTGCTGCATCTTACGGATGATGTCAGTAGAGATGGGTGGGTGGAAGTTAATGGTGTGGTGGCGGAGACCCTGAGACGTTTTGTAGCTCTTTCCACACCGGCACTTGAAGGGTTTACGCACCCTTATCTGGGTTCGATGGCCGTTCTTGGCATGATACTTGATCCCATTCACATTCTGTAATGACATAGAAATTACACTGCGGCTGAATTTCCCAACATCCTCCTCTTACATCTAATTTCACTTATCAGATACAAATGAACAACAATGAACTCTTTATATATATATNAACTAGTTGTTTGTTTGTCAGTTGACATTAGGGTACAGAGAGGAGAAATAAAATGCATTCTTGTTACAAATCTATCTTGTTCTGCGCTTAAACATGTCTAATGCTGCCTCAGACTAAGTCATCGCCTATAACCCTGTCAGTCACGTCAGCAATGCAATTTTCTCAAGCTGCACATAATTTATTCCAACCACACACGCCAGATGTGAATGGAAAGTCCTGTAAAACTCCACATAACTAAAGTGGACTAGATGTATGCATCTATGTTGACGTGCTGTAATGCTCGACTAAGAACTTCCTTCGTCAAGAGCAGGGAATCCACTTTGATTTAAATTCTCATTTCTGTGAGCGAGTCCAAATCACATATTTTACTTGGTACAATGCTACTATTTCATGTTTTTATTTGGTAGAAATATTTCACACCATCAACGTTACGTTTAATTTGTAGCATGGATTCTACAAAGAGAGATGCTGAGTGAAACCTACCTTGTATCTCTTTTTACAGCCTGGCACAGGGCAAGCAAAAGGCTTCTCATCTCCACCGTTCATGCACATAGAACTGAGGATGGACTCAGAGCTGATGGCGCTCTCCGTGGTCCACGACTCATCACTGTCAGACTCCTCAAAGTCTACTTCCTCCTCATCACACTCGCTACCTGTGGACAGAAAGTCAAACTGTAAATGAATCAGGGCAACACTACCAGATATGTGATCGTACAAAGTGTTCTGACTGATCTTTGATGATGAAATCCTGGCCTTTGAGCCTTTGGGTTGACGGATGATTCTTAATATGTGCTTTGGGGCAGTGTTCCCATAATCTCTACTTTATGTTTTCAGAAAGACTGAAATATGCCAGTCGTGGGAAAGCATTTTATTGAGGTCAATGAGCTGTTTTGTCAATAAAAAGAAGAGCTCAAAACCACAAGTGCTGCAAGATCGCATATTTTAACAAGACAAGCACATGGGAAAAAATATTAGGAAGGAAGGAAGGAAAAGAGCTAAGCTTTTATATCGCTCTCTGTAGCTTGAACGTGAACTTCATTAGAAATATGTCTCCTAAGATCTGCTAATGTAAATAATTTATATCGTGCCAAATTTTCAGGAATGCATTGTGGCCAAAGCAGTTGAAGAGCGAAACATGAATAGCAACATATAAATCAATCAAGTAACAGTGAAATATTACACAAATGGCATGTCGAATCTTCTGCGAGCAAAACACAATTATACCATGTCAATTTTAATCAGGCATTAAAGCCACGACCACTGGCAAAATATTTAAATCTCCTATTATTCCAAAAGCAAAGGAGTGAAAATATTACACAATCTCTTGACATTAATTTGTAATTACATTATCTTGACTCTCTGTGCTCTCCTTCATAACGTAGGACCATGTAAGCTTGAAGAGATTCAGGTTTACTTCTGGATGCTTGTCTTAAAAATGGACCTCTTAGATGAATATAATTGCTACACCACTTTGCTGTTTGCGTAGTTGACAGTGCATAACATGTATTTCACTGTCAGCAACCGCTAAATACTCCGCATCTAACAGGAGAGGTGAGTGTGTGAAGGATGGTTATGTACCTGTGGGTGTACTGCTGCGGAAGGAAGAGGAAGGGGTGATGGGTGGGGTGACTGGAGGGGTGAGGTTTCCACTGGTGTGGCGAGGCTGAGTGGAAACACTGCTGCGAGACAGATTGCCTGTCAGAGACAACTTGGGCTGCACCTTCTTCTTCACGGCCTCGTGTTCTCTCCGTGCAGCATCTGTCATGAACCTGGCACGGTGGGATATAAGGCTAGTCATGAAAAGAGGTTCATCTAATTCGATGTGCCATGAGCGACTTCTTACTGTGGGACAGCCCTGAGGTTTACAGTTTAAAGGTCTGCTATGGAAAGTTTGCTACTGTAGAACACGTGTTTGGAAAAAAAAAAATATCACTGGCTCTGTTCCCATCAAAAAACACCAGGTTTTATGATGGATAGTAAAGTCTTTGGTAAATGTGTTTCATAAAAATGAAATGTTAACATAGACATTGTTAAAGCAAAAGTGGAATTAACAAATTAAGCGATAACCACATCAAGATGTGTTTGTGAAGGCAGGGAGACAGCGGCAGACCTTCTTGTACACTGGCTTGTTGCCGCTAAAACCACTATTCAAGCACCATATCAAAGACGACTGGGATGAACCTTGGGCAGTAAAAAAAGAAAAAACAGCTACCAAATACTGAAGCAATTCATCTAAGTGATCCACCAGATGACATTTGAAACTGCTGCTAGAAACTCATGGGAGCAAACACTTCATAGGACACAGTAGTAATACTTACTGATGTAGAGGGTTTTTGCAGATAAATCTTTACGGGAACAAAGACCAATAATATTAATGTCATAATTATGTCAGATTTATGAAGTTGATTTACTTGTTACTGAGTTACTGTATGAATAAGGTGAAATTCTGCTGTTTTCTTTCTCAATAATAGTTACATTTCTTTACCTGTTGATGTAGCTGAGGGCAACATATGTCAGCTGCTGCTGCTCCTGCTTCTCCAGAAGACGGGGGTCTGTGTCTGAGCAGACAAGAGAGAAAGAGTTAGGAATTAGGCACATAATATATCTGTAAACAATGCCAAATCTAGTCATATAAGGCAATATTGAGTATAACAGTGTGCTTGAGGTTTGTTGTGTGCAGTTTTCTGTTTTTATCCCAATTTGGGATAGCCAGATCCCCTGTGCACTGCAGTCTTTGCTTCACAGGGTGCATGAAACACAGTTTATTTACTCCCATCTTCAAACAAAGTAACTAATGCAGTGACAATAACTCCTCACTTGCTTCCCATTTGCAAATTTTCCCTGTTGTTTTCAAAGAAGTGCCTGGCAAAGCTGGAAGCACCACTTACTGCAAATGAAACCAGGTCTGTGGTGGTAGGCAAGTGCGTTTTTCCTTGCACCACCCAGACACAGAGGAAAAGCTCCAGGAATTAGGGGAGAAGAGGGTGTAATTAAAATCCAGGTTTTTAGTTAAAATGTTAAAACTGGGCTAGTCAACACTGAAGCACACTGACACAGTGTGTTCTAGATTTACAACAAAAAGTCAGGAGCTGTATCCAACAAGGCTTTTGAATTTGAGTAAAACCTTTTCAAACCAAACTATTATGCACACCAAACAGTCATCAACCCACACTTACTGACATACTGTACACTGATATAATGTTTAACTATCAGAGGCTACTTTTTACGAGGGCCCACACTATGCATCTGAAACAGAACTGTGGTTGTAACTTTTGAATGTTGTTGATCAGAGATGTACTCTTGTGACTCAACCTTTGCTCGCTCCTGCCATAAAATAAAAAATAAAAAAACTACATCCGTGTGCTCCTGAGCAGTGCACAGTGGCACACAGTAGCAGAGCGTGGGTGCACTGGGTGAGTCCCCGATATGAATGGGTGTGTGCATGAATGTGAGAAGTTGGGCATGCTCAGCTGAGACGTCAAATAAAGGCTAATAAAAACCAGTGAAAATAATCAAAATGCAGGATATTGAGCAATGCGCAGTACAATTAGTTTGAACATGATGTCATGCACCACTGTCTAGACTACAGTCACTGTTTGGTTTAGTGTCCCCAGAGAAACTCCACAGTTTTCAAGCTGACGTTGGTTTCTTGACTTTTTTTCTTTATTCCTAATGTACACGTTTTCCTATCAGTTAGAACCATTGCACTCTGTGCTCTTTACTGCACAAGTGCAAATGCAATAAGCCGTATCCTGCTTTGCTGCAGCTTTTTTTTTAAAGTATACAAGGAAAACATAACATCTCAAGTGCCTTCTCTTTTGAATTTCCATGGCACTTTTTTTGAAAAGCTGCTCTGCAGACACCACATTGCTCATACATGACCACACTTGACACATACTGTGTTTTCCCATGCTGTGCTCCAGACATTCATCTTGCTCAGCGGTGCTAAATGTACAACAATAGCCAATCTCCACACCCTGAGGTGAAGTGGGCCTGACTTCAAACACTCTTCCCACTGCCATCCGTGTGGGAGAAGAGAGATGCCCCATAAAACAACAGTGTCTACCACTTACCAGCTGAGCCTCCCTGTCTGCCTCTGACAGAGCTGTGAAAGACTGCTACCCCCATGTGGTTAAAACTATTGTTTGTTTCCATCCACAAGCTCATTTATAAGCAACACTTACACCTAAGGCTGTTTATAACATTCAATTTTAAAATGGCTCTGTAAGGCATAATGAGATGTAACGTAAAGGAACAGTCCAGTTCTAGATGACATAATCTATAAATTACAACGGCAATGATAGAAAACATATTGGAACTGTGTAATTAAAGTTTTCCTGGTTAAAGGGGTAAGCAACACCTCTGCAAGGCTGTAATGAAACCCTGAGGCATACACAATTATTACTCCTTTGTTTGTTTATCTGGAACAAAACACCTAAAAACAGATTTCTAGTGAATTTCTGCTGGACACAAAGACCTTGTGCCAAAGAAGAACTGATTAGTGCTGGCGATGCTCTCTAATATGGGATTTCACAATGAGATTAGGAAACATGAAGTAGTATTTATGGAAACTATTTTTTACCATAATGGGGATAGAAATTCAACGCCAAATTCTCAAGATGTCTCTAAAGGAACAAGAGTAGGACTGAACATCAGTACTTTTTGAGTACAACTCAAATGCATCTGCACCATTAATTATGAATAATTAAAACTTCATTTATTTATAATGTAATTAGATTAACTGTCAAGTATTGAAAACTGTCATTTAATGTCATATTTTGTCTTGTTTCTTTATGTTTTAATCGGAAATTATTAGATTAGAGAAGGAGAAAGCTGTGCCGATTGAAACGTAGACAAAAGCTGAAACTGTTTGTACGAATCCGAACGTGACATACACACTGAGTGTGTACAGCCGCACACATGCGCACATTCAACAGTCTATAAAGGAAACACAGAGCACAGACTGCACTCTCCATTTTAAAAGTATAAACTACTGGCTTAATTCTGTCATGAAGGAGGTGAAAGGTGATGCTGTCCAGTTAAACTCAACCCAAACCGCATTTAGAAAGCACACATTTTAGAGGTCTAACAGGAATCTGAGTCAACAAACCAATGTCAGTCTTACTGAAAAGTAGTCAAGAGCAATGTAAAAGACAGGGCATCATCCGCTCAGTGGTTAAAGCCCGAGCCGCTTGGTTGACGATGAAATAGTGGCAGAATTTTATGATACTGGCAGGTAGGCTCTAAGAACAGCTTAAACTTCAGCGCCTAAGGCTCAAGAGGGTTCGCTCAAGGCCTCAGTCGTGAGCAAGTGTTTCATTAACGGTGGATTTATCCCCAGTGAGAAGGACAGCACACCTCTCTACTCTCCAGCCAAAGTCATGGAAACACAGAGTAGGAAAGACACATTCATAACGGCACTATTCCCCTGCCAAAAGGAGTGTGGAGACTATTCTGAGCGCTGTGTGTTGGTATGTGTGTGCGTGAGTGCATAAGAAATCCCTCCTAAGATCCCTAATGAGCCTCAAGGAGTGGAATGGCAGCCTGCTCACGGACTGCTCAAACAGCAGTGGATCAATCTGTTCCCACACACTGTAAATCACACACACCTCAGGTGGGGACTGGGGAGAGGGAGGCCTGCAGGGTCCAGTCCCCCGCAGCCTCTGCTATTCTTTGGGGGCCACCAGCAGTCAGGACCAGGACGAAGGCGCCTCAAATAGAGATGAGAACCCCTCTAATCAAACTACACAGGTGGTCCACCTTGGTGGCCGACTATTAGAGGCCTTCTGGGAAACAAAAAAAGGGGATTTATTCACCACCACTGGTTCCAGAGGCAAACATCAGCTCTTATAAACCCCAGTGATTGTTTATTTATAAGGTGAAGTCAGGTGTGGGATAAAAACGAGAACGGAGAACAGATCCAGTTGGATCCATGGAATGTATGTTATTTTTTTTTTTCAGTGAAATATATTTAGAGTTTTTAATTTTTAAACTATTTTTACTCTGAAAATCCAATTTTTAAAATTTTTTTCAAATTTCAGTTCACATAAAAACATAGTTCAGGATAAAATATAAATACCTGCTGATTAGCTGCAGATCAGAAATAAAATATTTTAGGTAATTAAAAAAAAACATTTAGTATTGGATTTTTGATTGGATTTTTAAAATATGTTTCTTACCCTTTTCTCTTAATATTAATAAACCCTGTTACACAAAACAAAAACAAATGTAATGGGCTCCATATA
>NC_040023.1:18112704-18112994 GCF_000972845.2 Larimichthys crocea
CATATATTTCAACAAAGCTACTGAGCTATTGTAATATGTTGTTAGTGTGTGAAGCATATGTATGTGAGTGTATAATATGTATGTGAGTGTATAATATGTATGTGAGTGTATACTGAGTGAGTCAGAGGTTGCACTGTATAAGTGCAGAAAACATGATGCAATAACATGTTCTCATTAGGGCCCTTATGACGGCCGCAACAGGAAACCAAGGGACGATCACACAACAACCCTTCCTAAGGCAACGGGGGAAGTGACGCCTGCTGCCCTCTCATAACGCCCTCCACGACCGA
>NC_040023.1:18113020-18115770 GCF_000972845.2 Larimichthys crocea
ACACACACACACACACACACACACACACACACACACACACACACACACCTCCCTCTCTCATTTCCACCAGTGTCTGGCTCTCTCATCCACCCTCATGGCCAAATGCACCGTGGGGTAGAGCAGAGTGGTGAGCATTATGGTGACATGTTTATGGTGACTCTGAGCAGCAGGGGACATTACCAGGAGTGGTGGCACAGGTAATTCATTATGATGTGACCTCTGAGGAGGAAATGAAACGGAGTCAAGCTCCATGTGTAAGCTGCCTTTGCGGGTTACTGAAAAAATGTGGGGAGGTTAAAGTGATCTATAATAAATACGTTTAGCACGGACAGCAACTTAAATGCACACACACACACACACACACACACACACACACACACACACACACACAAATCTATACAAAGACACACTTGTACAAACACATAAGTAAACACAAGGGGACACATACAAAAATGCACATTCACTGCTGCTCATTGTATAAATATGGTAGTTGGAATTAAGGCTGCAACTAACAATTATATTGAATTTCAATTAACCTGCTGATTTTACTCTTAACTCACTGTTAAATGTACAAATATTTATAGTTTCTCTGAGCTCAAGATGTTCTTGTCTTGTTTTTGTCTGAGACAGAGAAAAGCAGTAAAATGCCACATAGAAGTACTGGAACTAGTGAATGTTTGCCATTTTTGCTTGACATCTTATCAAAATAAACATGAATTTCCTGTTGGTCATTTCAACTCTAATATGCATTTTTGTCACCAGTATGTTCAGACTGATATTCAGTATTTATAATGTTTAAATTGCAGCTTCTCAGCGTTCTCAAACCTGCACTTTAAGAAAGCCGGAAATGCCAAGTGACACAAATCCATAATGATTAAATTGTGGAGTGATATCAGCACTCATGACCGCATCGCCATGGGACAATATCATATGTTCATCATAACATAATCCACTGAAGCTTTGAATAAAACAGAAGAAAAGTAACATATTTCAGCAAAAATATCAAATTTGTTCTGCATGGAACTACATGTCCATGTTGTGTTATGTCAACACAGGCTGTACATGATCTCCTATGAGGAATGTTTTATTGAGTACAGGAGCCCCTCATGTCGCAGTCACCGCACAGGAACAGGAGCAGTGGTGTCGGGGGATGGGGAAATGTAATTAGGCCCACCAGGTGCACAGATCAGGGAACTAGTTACTGCTTCCCAAATTTATTACTTCCGCGCAGATTTTGGGGGGTGCATACCAAAATCTACTAAATGAGTCTCCAGTGAGAATTGGCAACAACTAGACCCATTGTTACAGAGCCTGGACACTTGAGGCCATCGGTACGCCAGACCCCAGCAGTGCACACACTCGCAGGTCTAAATAACATGGTTGCTATTTGCTTCTGGTCTACAGTTGCCTGGTTGCACAGTGACAAAGTAAACATTTCAGTGGCTTAGTGCATGCAGTTTTTTCATGCCGCACAAGAATACCAGACCACTTTCAGACTTAACGTGACTTAAGCTGAGTGTTAAAACTTTCCTCTTGGTCTTGCTGATGTTTTCTGGGGCTCATTAGCATCTATTCTCTTAAAGTTAGCTGAATTTGTTCCCAAACGTCTAAATGGACCACCCAACAACAGCGGCAGATCCATTTTAAGTTTTATCTTAAATTGCTGTTTGTCAGAAATTGTTCTGTATTTAAATTTTATTTGATATTTGTGAGATTCAAATTTAAGTTTTTCAAGAAAAGCAAAACCATTTCCCAAATTTCTGTATGTATATTAACATCAAAATCGAATAACATGGAGCTTTTTATCTGTACATCATCAACTATGACCAATTAAGTACTTCAAGTATAGTGGTGTATGGATACAAAAATACTGATGTACGTATAATAAGTACCCCTTAATTATCCTTCTCAATATGTTTTCATTCACTGATGCTTGGACCTTTAACTGTGTTATTAAATGAGAAGGGGAGGTAAGTTTTATATAATATCTACCACACACTTTTACTCTCTCTTAAGAAACCCCCCTCAACCAGTAGCAGAGCAGCGCCACCTCTTGTTCATAGAACTGACCAGCATGCCGGTTGGGGAAAATGGGGACAAGAATGTGTGCTTATTTTCCAGGCGCCTAATTATAAAGGAGAATGTGCTTTAAGCAGCAGGCCACCAGATGCGGAGGAAGACAGGCCAAATCAAGCACTCTCTCTGTAATTATGCTTCACAGGCACTTGGCACAACGCGCAAGATTTCGCACTTCTCAGAGTGGGCACAGGCCAGCGGACAAAGAAGGGAGGGGGGGCAGCAAAGTTTTTCCACTCTGAGCCAACTAATTGCCTCATTATTCCCCAATAAGTCATTTGGAGGCATTTTTTTTCTAAGGCTAACACCTCGGACACATGCACAGCACACAATCAGAGGGCAGAGGATATTAAAGCCAGTCAAGCAACAAACAAGAACAACAGAGACAGCTGTGGCTTGTCAGCTTCAATAATAAGAGTCTGAAATATTAGATTGGGAAACAGATGTACGAACTAAAAGGGTGTCAAACTGTGAGGATGGGAATTCACTTTTTAGAAATGACTTATACAATATAAATGTTTCAGCACTTGACACAAATGTAATGTTAAATTAATGTAAGAAAAAAATAAATTGTTTGTATTTGTTTTTAGCTAAACCTTTGTAATGTGTTATGCACATGGACATAGCAATAATGTATGGAGAACCAAAACAGATAATTAAATAAAAATAGTAGT
>NC_040023.1:18115965-18116508 GCF_000972845.2 Larimichthys crocea
ATATGGGATTAGACATGATTTAAATATAATCAAATATAAATATAATAAAACTGTTTTACTTTTCTGACAGTGTTACACTTCTTATAGTCCTGGTCATGACACGAAGGCAAAGTCCAAATCCAAATCTATATATCACCATGGTAACCAACACAGTTTAATGATCTGCTCCAGACGTGTACACAATAATTTATTCTAGCCAGGTCTGTCTTTAAAGCTACTTCTTACCTTTTCAGATGTTCAGATTTGGCCTATATCGTTTAAAACCACACGAGCAGGACAACTGCTTTTTATAGAAAATAGGCAATAGATAATTGATTCAACAAAGTTGTTTTTAGGGGGTTATATTNTAATTGCGATGGTGACATGATGCAATCTTAAAAGGGATTTTTCTATCAAGAAATGCAGCAACCTTTACTCTACATGACTCATAACACAACCCATAACTACATAACATGGCAATAATATGGCAATCACAATTCTCCCTTTTTAAAATGTTTTTATTTAAATATTTCTATTATTGTGTTATGCTATTATTAAATATTG
>NC_040023.1:18116572-18117716 GCF_000972845.2 Larimichthys crocea
AAAATAATAAAATATGAAAGACTATTTTTAAAACTACTTTTTGAAAACATCATATTTATGATTTGCAAAGCTATAATAGTGAGAAAAATGTTAAATAATAATAATAATTAAAAAATGATGTTTCAAAACTTGCCAAACACTGACAGTAAATTAATATTAGACTAATTAAAAGGCCATTTAGGCAGATAAACACACTATACATCTTTAAATACTACCCTGTCAGAACCAAAATAATAATAAAAGATAGGCCAACATCAAATGATGGCCTACACTGAACATTATAATATAAAAAAGGTGCAAACTTCAAAGTTAAAGTCATAATAAATAAATAAAACATGTAGCAACTCGCTGTCAGAGCGCGTCCTCACTGCACAGATACCAGTGTGGTCAGGGTGATAATCAGTCCGCGTGTCTTCACTGACTCCTGCAGCTGCAACTTCACTCGCGACAGCTCTGCGCGCGCGGGCCTCGAGCTGCAATAATGTTGCACGAGCGTAAAGAAACTGTCTGTCTGTCTTCCTGTCGGTGTCTGACCGCGGCTCCGCCGGCGCTGCCGCTGTCTACACAGCGACAGCCTCGACACACGGCTGCAGACGGTGAGCGCGGAGCTGTGACATGTACACACAAACATCAACAGTCACCACACCTAGCAACAGGGTTGTCAGGAGTCAGGACGCAGGAAGTAACTCGCTAGCTCGCTAACTTAGCCGCTGCTGCTAGCTGCAGAGCTCGGCCATTGCTAGCTGCGTCGCTCGGTGCTCGTCGTCGGCGCTTACCGATGTGGTTATCCTCGATGTGCACGATGAGCTCGGCCAGAGTGTCGAAGTGAAGTCCGCAGCTCCCGAACCTGCATGCGTTGGAAAAGAAAGAGGCAGCGGCGATGCCTGTCATGGTCGCTGCTGCATTGGAAATGAAGGCAGGAGGCGGCGGCGGCGGCGGCGGCAGCAGCGAGCAGCGGGGGAACAGCGAGCGGACAGCGGTGGGAACAGCTGGAGAGGTGCGGTGACTTCTCCGAGCTGCGTCAAACCAGCCGAAGAGCGACAACAACGCCGGAAGTAGGGCGGTTTGGCTTTCACGATAAAAGCATAAACTGTTGTCATTATAGAAAGATGGAACACATGAAAAACGTATTATAATTATGAAA
>NC_040023.1:18117916-18121830 GCF_000972845.2 Larimichthys crocea
AATAAACAAACAAACAAAATGCATCTGCTAGTAATGATTTTTTACTGTTATTGTTACTGGTTCTATTTAACTGTTATTTATACATGTGTATATACTGTGTATATATTGTTTAAAATAGGATATTGTAAGTTTTGTTTTTTACTATTGTTTTTCTTGCTATAACTTACCGTTTGGGAGCTGCGGTAACAAAAACTATTTCCCTACGGGGATTAATAAAGTACTTCTGATTCTGATCTGATTCTGATTCTGATGATAAATAAATACCGAAGTGGTGTCTTGAAGTTGTTTTTAAGCCTATTGTGGCCCTAAATCCCACTTTATGATTATATGAAATGGAGTAAAGTACCTGCGTGCAACATGACATGCTGTAAATTTGAGTTTGAGATGATTTAATAAATTATCAGAGGCATAATAATTCAACTCTCTCTCATCTAATCAACATGTCAGTTAGTTAATTAGTCAACAAAGCAACTAACTGCAGAACTCTGATATTCAAAATGTCGCTCAGCAACCACATCATTCAAATACTTTGATTCTAAAACACAGAATATTGTAAATTTTTTAAAACACATGAAGTAATTGTATTGTCTCTCGGGACATAATAATTCACAGCTAAAACTGTGGATTTTTTTTTTAGAATAATAAATGAACAGAAGCTTATTATGATCCAAGTTAATAGTAAAATACACCATTCATTCAAATTTCATCAGTTTTATTTGTAAAATTTTGAGGGGAAGTTGAGTTTTTTTTAAATTTCGTCTAACTTGATGCATGTCATGTGTTGGTAGGATGGATGAAAAAAAAAGGACTATCAGTAGATAATTGGCCTCACTGCAACAAACTACCTGCTGCATCCTTCCAACTTCCGTCCTTTGTCTTTCACTTTTTAATTTGCCTCGCATGCAGTGCCTGCTCCTCTCCTGTCCTGCTTTGACTAACTCCAGTATTGGTGTTAATCTGAATCGTATCTAAATCTAAGTCCACTTAAATCCACACTCAGATGCACAAAATATCCATTCATTATTTTACTAAAATTTTCAGAATTTTTTTGTATTTTGCGAGTTTCAGTGATGCAGTTGTAACATAGATCACACACTGGATCAACAAGTAGCTGAAAAACATCTTATGGCCACAGTGTGGCAGTATTGGTCAGTAGATAAATATCAGTCATGTTTGTTCTTTGTGTGTCTTCAATAACTATCTCAAACTTTACCAAGGGTATTTTCATGTCACAGAAAAAAACAACAACAGTGCAGCTTAACACGGCTTTTGTGTACAAATTGTATTTTAGACATATGAAAGATTTTGTATCCTGTTATTTCCAAAAACTAACTTTGGTCTGTTTTTTTCATCTGTTTTCAGTGAAGGAGAAGGCATGATACAATCACTTGTAATCACTGGTAAGTAAACAATGAATATTCATCTTGTGTGCATCTATGTAAATGTGAAATCTCTTTCTTAAGGTGTAGATCTGCCGTAAATGGCCAGAAAATTAGAATGAAAATGCAAAGTTATAGTAATAAGATTTCCTGACTTGAACTTTCTTTCTACTTTCTGTTTTTGCATGTTTTGCATTTATTGACTGTGCAGTAACTTTGAGTTTATGCCTGATGATGGTGTAATGGGTCATCACTGGGCCCAGCCTATTCCCATAAAACCAGTTCCAGTTTTGCTTGAGAACGCTGTGGGATATTACTTTGAAAACATTACATCACGCACAGCCTCTTGTTTGAGGAAGCTGATGGCTTTCGTTTTAAAACGTTGGCACTACCTATCCACAGTTATTTATTGATGGTTGCGCTTGATGAGCATAGCTACAGCTAATCATTACTCTTCAATGTGTTACAGCCTGTAAATGTAGATGAGGTAATAGATGCATTTGTGATTTTCTGCACTGAAGATTTACTTAATAGGTTGTTTAATCTCAGTATGGGAAATTTCACAGCTGCTAGTCAGTATAACTAAACCTTGTTTTAACTGTATTGAGTTATTGTTATTATGATACATTTGTGCTCCTCTCCAAACCCCAGCCAGAGAACATTTATAACCGATTTTACAAATGACCTTAATAATCTAGTTTGGGCTCAGAAGCCCAATCCAGATATCAAAAGAGTGATGTAGTGATGTACTGACCCACAAATACTGAGCACAGAGGACATCTGTTATAAACTGTTATAAATCCAAAGAGTCATCACACAGGCAGCACCATTCACCAGCCACCTAATGTACGTGTTACAGGGTTGAGTGTTTGAGTGCGGGAATGTCACTGGGGTTATCTACTTTGGAACCTCCCAGCACATATGTTTTGTTGAATTATTCTCTCAGTTAGCACTGCACAGTGATGTCTGGTGTCCCAGGACCCAAAATCTCCCCTGCACTAGTCCTTTTCAAGCCTTCACACTAGTAAACGCCACATCAGCTCGCATGCTATGAAAATTTTCTAAGATGAAGATGATTTGGCGCGGCTTATTGAAAATGTTTTGTTGGAAAAATATGGAGGAATTAAATAGAGAAGAATTAAAATGGAACTTGGCCTACATCCATTGGTAAGCTACTGTGAGTAATATGTTCCGTGAACTAAACTTCTAAATTTCTCGGTCACTCCTTTTTTCTAATCCTGAATTAAATGGGCAATTTAGAACAATTTCCTTAGGGACCTTTGTGGAAATGTCTGTTTTTTTACCCAGCATTTATACAATTTTACACTTTGGATAAGTAAAGATATTTGTTAGAAATTAAGACAGAAAATGTATAATTAGTTTAAATTGCCATCTTACTTATCTTGCTGAGGCAATGTAATGTGAAATGCCATGTAGTTATTTTCATCATTACAGGTAATTATCTCCACTTAAGGGATGAAGAGCAGGAAACAATGTTTTACAGTAACTTTCCATTTATGTTAGCGGTTTTCCATCTTCGGTTGAAGAGAAATATTTCTAAAGGTGTTTTATTTTTTGTTTACAAATTGAAAACCCGTGTGGCACTTTTTTATTAACCCTCCTTCACCTTTTACACCTGCTGCAACAAAGCATCCTCACTGGTAGTAATCTTCCCAAGGTGATCTTACTCAAAAGCATTGCACAGAGGCATAATAATAAAAGGTTTAGTATAATATAGATCAAATCTGCTTTAGTGTGGGTCACTGACCCAAACTGTATCGGCTCTTTCCAACCTTAATAGTCTGCTCCTCTGGGAGCATAATGTTTGGATTGGTTGGGAAATATATTGGCAATAAAGAGACAAAAGGATGTCATAAACGTTGATTAAAGCTCTGGTTAAAAGACAGAGGCGGAGAAGCCCTGAATTATGAGGGCTTTTCAGACTGCGTTATTGTTTCAGTGACAGAGCTCTTAGTGCGTCTAGTGGAGTGGTCGCAGGCGAGTGGTAAACATTTCTCAATGTGTGAGGAGTCATTAATCCCTGGAGCCTAGGATGGCTTCACTATCTGTGTCTGTGGCCCAAGAAATCACAGCCACTTGGCACCAGCAGGTCACACAGAGCTCTAACATAAATGCTTTGTACCTCAAAGCTGTTTAAATCTCTTCTAATACGCTGTAGCTAACGCAGACATTTCAGACAAGGCGGTGTGGAACAACTATGTGTTTTCCACGTTGAGTTCATTTGCAAGTGAAGCTTTTGATGGTGCGTGTAAGCTCTGCCAGGTTATGGCCCATTTGTGAAAAATAAGTTTAAGAAAAAAAAGATTGATTTGACAAGAAAAGAAGCCAGTAGCAAAGAAAACAGACTGTTCAAGCCCTCACAGTGAACTCTTATAATAATAGCTTTGGTTTGAAATATAACAACTGTCACCAAGGCTGGATTACAAACTAGACACAGTGGACCACTGCCCACAGCCCCAAAAGTTAAAGGTCACCGAAAGCTCCAGGTTTACTTGTTTCTGCTAAATTAAATAA
>NC_040023.1:18121905-18125079 GCF_000972845.2 Larimichthys crocea
AGGGCGGTCCTGTCTGAAGGGTCTGAGGGTTCATGTGACAAAATGTGTGCATACATGATGCATATTTTAAAATGAGTTTAAATCTGTGGCCAGGTGTGGCATGAGGAATGGGGCGGTTTAGTGTCCCAACAGTCAATTTTTGCCTCCGGCCCTGTGGCCAATTAATACAGTCATTACTGTTATTTCATAATAAACAGCCACCTGTGGACACCCAGGTGGACAGAGATCATGGCTTAATATCGCATAAAACCCCTCACTACATGAATATCTTAGAGTGTAACTGAAAGGTCGAACCTCCCTCTGGCAAATACTGTATAATTTGTTTTTCCCTTGTATCTAATTAATCCCATAAGCCCTTTTCACAATGGATATTTGACACAGCAGGAAAGGTGTAAATTATAAAATGAAGGATGGCTGAATTCCATTTAGCTGCGTCAGTTTCAGGGCCCCAGTGTTGTGCATGCTGCCTTGTTGTCACACCTACTGGCACACTGAATAGAACAGAATCCCTCTTTAATATTATTAGTAACACCTGTGCTTTCCATCTGTGGCAAATCAAAAAGCTTGCAGTAAAAAAAATATATATATATTTTAAAGGTCTAGTGTGTAAGATTCTGTTTACAGAATATGGCAAAAAAAAAGAAAAAAAAGAAATCACAGTATATTCACAACTATGTTTTCATTAGTCTATAATCACCTGAAAATAAGAATCTGTATGTTTTTGTTACCTTTGATTATGCCTATTATATCTATATACACCGCAAGTCCTGTTCTAGTCCCATTAGATTCTCTTCACACTAGGTAGGAGAGAGTCAAATAGGATGGTTGCAATCTGCAACTACACAACTATGTATTACACACTGACCAGCCACTTTATTAGGTACACTTGTACAATCCAACGTGATCCCACTACAGCAAATCTGACATAAATTCTACTTTTACAATGCTTATAATGTTTCAGAGAGGTATTAATTCTACTATATGTTTATTGTTGAGGTTTTAATGGGTGCTGATTTTGTACAGAAGTGCATTACATTGAAATGTGTTTCTAATATTATTATATATGTAAATGTTGTGGCCAAAATAATAGAAACGCCTCTCAGTATAATATAGATAGACACTTTATTGTCCTTAAAAATAAATGTGTTGCCGCAGTCTGTATTAAGCCGAACGTACATACATAAATACACAAGTACATTGAAACACCACAACATAGCCACAGAAATAAACATTCAATAAAGCACATTTCTCCACCTCTGTCCTATACCCATAGCTCCCACACATTGTGGTTACCGAGGTGTTTTGTTGAGAGATGCTATGGCAGAAGGGATAAAACTCCTGCCATAGTGTGCTCGCTTACAGGCCGGGGATCTGTATCTGTGACCGGATGGGAGCAGTATGAAAAATGAGTTCAGTTTAACATTGGATTTAATATTGCAAACTACAACCTCAATATTAAACAGTAGTTAAATGAATACCTCTCTGACAGTGTCAACAAAAACTAAAAATGATAACATTTCTAAAAGTAATTTGTTGTATCACATTGGATTGTACAAAAGCGTACCTAATTAAATGACCAGTTGGTGTATATATTATAAGAAATTAGCTGGAATGTTTCCAGTATACTTCAAGTACAGTATGTTAAGTAACTTTTGTCTCTGAAGTGATGAATGTGTTTAGTCTCACTTTGAGGTCACTGAGTTTATGAGACAGTCAGCAGCGTTTTTATCAGTTATAATTGCTCCTATGTGCATGCCTGATTGGTCACTATTGGAGCTCCAGCTTTGCACCACACCCACCCGGGGTCCAGCACTGTCCATCCATGCTCTCTGGGCGTGCATTTGCAAAGAAAAAAGAAAAGAAAAGAAAAACTCCGCCCCTCTCGCGCCGCCTCCAAACGGACCGCAATGATTTAGAAGTTCAGGAATCCCACGTGACGTCACCGGGGGGTGACGTTATGCTTCTCTAAATAGATCGTATTGTAATCTTTTCTCAGTCCAACGTGGTTTCTTCTGAGAGACTGCTTCACATTTTCTACACTTGTTTGGTGAGTTGAAAACCTCCCTACACCACCATGCAGAGGACCATGCATGCGCCTCTGCAGGTTTGTTGTGTTTGTTTGTTTGTTTTTAAAAACAAAAAGCTGATTCTTGCTACTTTTTCTCCTCTTCTTTTTTTTTCTTTTTTTTGCTCATGCAACAGCTTGTTTTGTTGTCCGCTTCAGCAGTACTGCTCAAGATTTCTTTTCTTTTTTTCTTTCTTGTTTTCAGCTCATGTGTGCGTGCAACTAAATGAGATAACGGCTCGTGTTAGTATTCTTAGACTGAGTGCATTGTCATCTCACTTTGGTGTCCGAGCGCTGGCTTGTGCGCTGACTTGTTGGAAGTTGAACGCGGAGTCAAGTGCCGCCGCCGCCGCCGCTGCTGCCGCCGCTGCTCGGTCTGTCAGGTAGCAGCGGAGACAAGTCTGCAGGAATTCATGTCAAACCCGACTGAAAACTACACAATAGGTTACTGTAAAGCGGATTTGCATTGCGCTTCGCACCAATGTAGCATGCTTTCCAGGTTTTATATGAAGTCTAAAGCCTCAGCGGCCGGACCCTTGCATCATTGTCATGCCTGTCCCATCTCGGGATAAGCAGAGCCGGCGTTTGTCCCGGACTCTCTCTGCGTGCTGCGGTTCGCCGTCCTGCAAACGATTGCTCGGTTGATTTTTACTGTCATGCCAGTTTTTTTTTTTTTTTTTTTAAAGAGAAGAGTGATACTTCTGTTCCTGTGAAATTTACGTTCCCTTTTCTCTTGAACAGCAATGTGACTAACATTACGTCATTCTGCAGGCCAGTCGATATTTGATTAAGCGCTGAGATGTTGAGGGTTACTTTCAGGAAGGTTGTGCTGACGAGGCGCGCTTTGTGGCGATACGGCTTTAAAGAGAGAGAGAGAGAGAGATGTTTTAATCATTTGATTAGTCCCTGCTGTCATTATGTTTATGTGACAACACTATCAATAACCACTCGTTTCTCATGCACGCTGCTTTACATCAACGTCCACTTTTAATGTGTCCCTTTTAATTGGCTGCGTTAATAACACATGATAATAAGGTACTGAAGTATGAGGATGCTTTTTGTCATTTTGATCTTTTATCACAGACTGAGATAGACTTTTATTTTTATTT
>NC_040023.1:18125138-18143798 GCF_000972845.2 Larimichthys crocea
AATGCATTCTCTTTTTCACATTTTCCACTTTTTTGTTGCAAGAAGCCTTTTGGAGATTTAGAAGAATTAATAATTGTGATTTATAAAATTTCCCTAAAAATAATTAACTAATTATAATAAATCAGTTTTTCATTTGTATCAAAGTCTTACTTTCACTAATATTCTACTGATGTGAATCCAACTGGTCAAAATAAATAAATAAAGCGCCTCAAAATATGAATCAATTCATAACTAAATACAAAACAGCAAAGACTGTAAAGTCACTGACTCTATATTAAACTCACTGGATAACTTGTCCTTTTTAGTAACCTTGATATAGATCTAATTCTTCTCATATTTTACACAATGTTCAGTTTGATTGCAGCCCAGCGGCTCATTGCATCGTCATAAAATGTGACCTTTATTTGTTGACGGTTGTCGCATGTGCTCAAGGTGAAACATTCCTCTAGTAATGATTGTACTAATGTAGGAAGCGGTCATAACAGAAATCATGACACAAATCACACAGTTCAATCAACAGTTTGCTCCACAGCCGTTTGATTCCACCTTAAAAAAATTGTAGCATCTATTTTATTATTTTGACTTGTACATTTTTAATACAAATATATATTTTTTTCTCTATTCCAGCAGTGTTTTAAAACTTTTTGTGAATATGAATAAAGTGAGTACTATTACTGTCAGAGTAGCCCTCTGAGGCAGCATTTTTGTTCTTGTTATGAGTTTACAAGTTGTGGAAGAGACCAGTAATTGATAGGTCTTGACGTTTACATCACAGCAGTCTTCTTGTCACGCATTCACTTCAAGAGCAGAAGTTCAGGGCAGACATTGTCTAAGAGGGCAATGTTCCCTGCCTCAGGGATTGCCGTGATCCCACCTTGAACTTGTCCTGTCAAAGGCCCGGGCTATTGGGAGCTGGAGATTTGAATTTCTGCGCATGTTTGTGCTTGCTTTAACCCCATATGCCTTTGCACCCCAACCCCTCTTTTCCTCACCATATTGTTTAAATTCTAATATGTGCTCTACCTGGAGAATTCATCCCCAGCTTCTCTTGAAATCGAACGCCGGACCCTAATCCTTCCCCTCGCACACATCAGGACATAGTTAATGTAAAGTGTAACCAAATTTCCTCTGCTAAACTAAAACATCTATATCAAATGAGAGCCAAGTGCCCCTTCCAAGTAAAGGGCCTTGAGTCCTGATAATTTGAAGTGTGAAAACTATTGGATAATTCACAGAGGCATTCACAGAATTAATGGTTAAAAAGTTTTATGTGTCATATGGTTTGAATTTCCTTGTAAATGTGATGAAATGATGAAGTCCCTTTCTGAAAAAGGAAAGGTAAAAATTGCACTTCTGCATTTGTTCGATAGTCACGGATACTCCTTTTTCACACATTTCGTTCCTGGTGATTCATTGTACAGTTTTAGGTTTACAGATCTGTATATGTTCAGGGAGAAACCTGCAACAAGAATTGTACAAGCAGCTGAAGACCTAAAATGTTGTTTCCAGACACGAATAATCAGCAACATGTCCACATGCTTTCCGAAGCACTGGTCCTACAAAAGTACTTGCCATCATCCCAGAGTCTACTTAGGATCAGCAGTGTTAGACATGTTTGTTGTGTCACAGGAAAACCAGGTGAGTTTTTAGGGGCCCTGTAGAAGAGATGGAGTGAACTGGTGACAGAAAGAGAGACCAGGGCTCATTTCTCTCTGACAGAGAGACCCTGTCCAGACCCTGTTCTGCAGGCTCGGTCATGAAGTACTTGTTAGGAAAACAGCACTGCTTAGCATAACACAACATGTGAGTGTTTTGACTGTGCTTGAGGAAATAGTCTGTACCCATGAAAACGCCACACATGTACATAGTGTATGAAGGTATTCATGCTCCACACGTGACGCGCAGCATTGACTTGAATTTCGAATGCGTTTTAAGTTTCGTGAATTGATTATGGAGGCAGGTATATGTGTATTAATTTAGAACAGTCGGGTGCAGTATCAGTGCTATAAATACTGTAGATATTGCAGTCTTTATCAAGAGCGCACATTCTCAACTAACGACACACATAATGCTGATAATTAAATTATTATCCTCTTAACAGAGCTCTTTGAATCATTTGTTTTAGTGGGATTGGAGCAGTGCCACATGAGGGAGACAGAAGAATAAAAAACAGTAAAGTTGTTGTTGGATTGTTGACTGTAGATTCTTTGTTCGTTCCTCCACTTTTTGAAGTAAGAAGTTAGTAAGTTAGTGTCCAGGACTCTTGGAACCCTGGACACGTACATGCTCACAGTGGGGATTTGGTTCAAAACTCACAGGAGCCAACAAGGCCTTCCCTGCCGGAGTTTGAATCTTTATTCCCTGTTTGCATGTCCCACACTAAAAGACCTGCGTTTTCAGCATTGAGAATCACCCTGCTATTGACCAGGGATCTGATTCGAAGCTGCAGATGGTCCCTGAGTGCTGTGCTACTCCTAGGAGAGGATTAATAAAGACTCATTTAAAATTTGTCACACTCACTTAACATCTGTCGGAACATCTGTCAGAAAGTGCTGGGCATCTGTAGCACTGGCATGTGGTGACTGCTCAGAGGTCGACATCAGTGATGAGGATCGTTTACACTGCATTATACTGGACAAAGATTTTAGACTTCAGTATAAGAATATTAACTTTAAAATAAGAAATACTGTGACAGTCTCCAAGAACGATGCTGGAGGGAAGGCAGAGGGCTAAAGTCCAAAAAATACAGTACTTTTTTTTACTATCAGAAAAATAATAAACTTTTTTCTACAAAGATTTAGGGCTTTAGGGCAAAGGATTAGGGCTTTTTGTCTTTAATGTGGTGTTAACATGAACATCCTAATAAAACATGCTTCTGTATGTAATATATAAGAAATCTATATTTTTTAAAGATTTTTTTGGGCCTTTTTGAGCTATTTGACAGAGACAGCTTGAAGAGTGACAGGAAATGTGGGGAGAGAGAGATGGGGAATGACATGCGGGAAAGAGCCACAGGTCGGATTCGAAATATATATTTTTTAAATGGGAAATAACAGATCAAAGATTAAGTAAGAAAATAATTTGATGAAGTTTTCAGTGCTAGCTTGGTTATTAAAGCTGTCAGCTTTAATCTTAATCATCTTTACAGACACACAAGCAGTCAATATTCAAAAATCAGGTTTCCTTAACACCTCAACTTGTTGTTGACTTGACTCAGAAAAAATATATAAATATACATTTCTTCTTTTTCTGCCTCCAGTAATATAAGAACTATTGCTAGAGATACTCTTGACAAGAATCAATTTTATAAGCTGCTGTAAAATTCTATGGATCAAATATTTAAATGTGAGTAAGGGCATCTTATGTACATTTAAATGGCATGTCATTGCTCTTGGTTTGATCTTGAGAAGCTGTTTAAATGCGTCCGGTATTGCTGTTTTTTCTCTGACATCCTGTCATAAATATAGTTCGGCTGTTTTCAATATGTTGTTAAGCTGACCGCATCCTCCTTGTTGTTTGGCATGATTTAGTTTCTGTAACGAAATGAAAGGACAGGGTCACATTTACAGAATTTGTAGACCTCCAATTTTTATGTGTCTCTGGTTTTTATTTTATATTTTTCCAACAGAGCTCAGGTACAAGGCACTTGTTTTTCTTCTGTAAAAGTTTGTCCTCTCTTTCACTCTAAATTATTAAAGACCGTACCTTAAGCAACTACACATTCAACATGACGCATAGCTATGGCTGTAGTATACTGAGATCACTCAAAAGCGCAGATTTGACAACAAAGAAACATATATTGTCTTCTGTTTCCAAGCTTTAAAACTAACTCATGTTTCAGAACAAATTTTAGAAAATAATATAATAATAATATGCACCTTGTGTCTACCCTCTATGCATTGCTGCTCTGCCACCACTTTCATCTCTTGTTCTCACGATGATGATGCAAATCTTTAAATGTTGTATGAGTGAAATTTGGAATTTGATGAGATGAGTGCCTGAAATTTAAAGTTCAATTAGTCTCACTGCATAGATCAGTAAGGAGATTAGCAAGAGGGGATTTTTCATGGTAGGTGAAGTTGTCAGACCAGCACCATATATGATAGACACGATTCCGCCACATTGTGGTGAGGAGAAACATTTGAACGTTGGTGTCAATATGCTGGTGGTGGAGATAGTGGTGTTTGACAGGAAATCTCAAACATAGTTGATTATGTCATTGTTCCCTGAAACCCACAATGATTGTGCCTGCTATAGCAATACATTATTATTTGCATGTGAATGATCTTAGAACAGGCTATAGTGTATATGCTTTTTTGCAATAAAATCACACATATTTTGGATTATTTAAAAGCTTTCTGCACTGTATAAAAGTTTTTGCTGAAGTTAATGAGTGTTCCCACTTCTTGAAAATCCAACCCTTGAAAACTGCGTGTTTAGGACTGCGAATAACCACACAGCTGTTTCAGGTGCATTAGCAGTTTTATGTCAGGCATTACACAATGAGTGTATTTTTCCTTTTTGGACGCTGCCCGGGAATTTCAAGTCATTCACTTTCTCTCTCTGCTTTCTTCTTTTGCGTTTTCTTTTGTTGTTGTTGTAGTTTTATGAGAAGGTGGCCAGAGTGATGAACTCAGACCAGGAAAGGCCGTTCGTGTGCAACGCTCCTGGCTGTTCTCAGGTGAGTGTCTCGAGACAAAACAACACAACACAGTGTGTATAAGTGTATGTGTGTGTGTGTGTGTGTGTGTGTGTGTGTGTGTCTGCCTGTAATATGAAGAGGTGTACATTGAGGAGGCCTGAGGAGTGGGTTACTGCTTCACACATAAGAGAGAAACAGAATAGCTTGAAACTGAGTGAAACACAAACTGTAAATAATGCTGTGGGTGTAAAAATACCCATAGAAAAATGCTCTTTGAAGCCAACACCTGGTTGATGCTCTCATAGGATGCACTCTTTAAATGGAGAATAACAGTGTGTGTTATTTTGGGATAAAGCTTCAGTGTACACTTCAATGTCCGTCTTCTACTTCTTAAAAACTCAACAGCGATTCCCCACGGAGGACCATCTGATGATACATCGACACAAACATGAGATGACCCTTAAATTCCCCTCCATAAAGAACGACAACATGTTATCGGG
The DNA here is from genome assembly GCF_000972845.2 of Larimichthys crocea. NCBI lineage: Eukaryota > Metazoa > Chordata > Actinopteri > Sciaenidae > Larimichthys > Larimichthys crocea. The sequence goes on from NC_040023.1 coordinate 18,130,281, forward strand.
TGAGTTACAGCTATCAGACAATTCAGACCCACACACTGCCTCAGTTCACGGAGAACTTGTAGTTCATTTGCAGGTGTGTGCCTTGGTGACTCATGCCCAGACACACTTGTCTATCATCAGAAAACTTTATGACGTGTCTATACCGGTTGTTTACAGTAATGTAGATTACTAGCACTATGCTAGACGCTGACGTACGTATGACTGGAGAAACCAACATGTTAAGCTGAATTTCCTCCCCTGTTGCTTTGCGTGATCATAAGAGGTGTCATTAATTTTGATTTTACTGTAGAAGCAGATGGTTTGCACTGGTTTTATGGATGGTGGGGTGTACAAGCCCCAGGTGGCATGTTGATTGGCACGATAATCTATTGTTCAAAGAATTCATATGTTGTGTACTGTATAAACAGCTCAAGGACAATTCATAAGTACTGATGTCCATTCCTAGAAACTGCCAGGCTACACAAGACAACAGTGCGAGTTGTTCTAGCCATGCCGCCGAGATTGTGTCTTCTTTATTATTTACGCTCAGTGGACAGCAGGATCGGATTTTCTAGGCCGGGTGTTCTTATCGCCTGTTGACTGAGTTACAGCTCTGACCATTTCTCTTATTGAGACCTTGAACTCAGGATAAAGTAGTCAGTGTGGTCAGTCAGTTCGGCTTATCCTGTAAGTTACAACTCAGCCACACATGGTAACATGCCCTTAGCTGGTTACCAAAATTGTCCGCTCATAAACTTTTAGTACTATATTTGTTGACCTAAAGTTAGCCTCCTGTGCTCAACTAAAAATTGACATTACTCACTTTTTTATTAATAGAGTTGTGCTATATTCTTAGCCAAAATGGAAAAAAGTATATTTGTATTTTGGATACACGGGTCATGATGAAAGTTTGAGTCAATCCCCAGTCTAGCCAGAATGGATAAACAGACCATGAAGTATGCTTTTAGCCTTTGAAACAAGCCTGATCCTAAAATCACCTTCAACTGTCTGAAACCTGATCTCCGTGCACCCCCCGCAACATTAAGTTGAATACCGCGGCTTGACTGGGCTCAACAAATGAGACCCCCACTCAGTAGGTGGGATCTGTACTTTATCAGCTGAAATGAGGCTGTCAAGTGTAGTATCTCTCTTTCACTGACAGAATGGAGGTTATGTTTTTCTTAAAATCACTTCAAACACGTAAAAACAATGTACATTCTTGACACTTTAGTCTTTGTGTAAAGTTTTTGCCAGTATAGCTGTGGTCCCCATAAATAAATAATACAAAAACAAACAGCATTTTAACGTCATTCTGAATCAATGAAGCTAAAGAGTATAAAACAAACATAAAAATAAGATGACAATATACAATGAAACAAAAACAAGCTATCAAATCATGTCATATAGTCATATCAATACTAAATAAAAGTTTGTCTAACATATACTGTACTTGCTAACACGGTGTGTGCGCTGTACTGTTTTCTATAATTTGTGTCTTGTTTGTTTAGTGCTATTCTGTCATTGTATGCATTTTGCAGCAGATGAAAATTTGTTTTTAGTTAAGTGTGGCACTATACCATAATATTTAATCAGATAACAGATAATTATTTAATTAATTTTGCATGCTGCTTGTGCTGTCCACCATCACAGTATATTCTGTGTTTAGCCTGACAAATAAACGCTATTAACAGTAAAAAAAAACCTTTCTTTGCTTTCCAGACCAGACGCCCACACCGACACGCTTCTTGAAGAACTGTGAGGAGGTGGGATTGTTTAGTGAACTGGACTGCTCTATTGAGCAGGAGTTTTGCAAGGCCCAAGAAGAAGAGGACAGTAAACAGGTATCACAGAATAGAAAAGAAAACTTTGGTGTTAGGTCCGGTGGTTATGAACTGTTATCTGGTGTCTGAGTACAAAGCCCACACACCATGAGCTAGTATACAAACTTTTAATAGATTCAAAACACCTACTCCTCATGTAACCACACTCTTTTGACTTGTCAAAAAGCTGATAACCACAAGGATGTATGCACCTACAATATTGTATTTCTCAATATTTCCTCAAAAGTGTATTCATGTGTTGCACATCCAGCCATTGTAGTGCCCCAGACACGACACTCTCTGATCCTCATCAGTCTTGTTGACAGTGACAGACAGGGTTAGCAGGTGGACATTTGTCACCCACCACAGGTGAGGAGAAAAGAGATCAGGTTCTCCACCTGTAACTTCAAACAGCTCTCCTGCCATCTCCTAGGGCAGGAGTCCTATTTCTTCCCAGACATAAAGACAGACCCCTGAGACAACTTTTGTGGCAGCAATGAAAGACCTGGCCAGACATTCTCACATGTGACCAGAGTCGCGAAGCTTTGACATTTGACAAAAGACCTGATCATTTATGCATTATAAATCTGCCCCGAGGCCAATGAAGGTTTCACCTGAAACGTGGGTGCTAGTCAAATCCCCACAAGACAGACTGCTTATCTAATGTCTGGAAAGATGTGCAGTGCACGCTGTAGCTAAGCTGTCATCTGGGTGGTTTGGCTCTGGAGCTCGTCTGTGCTCAGGTCAGCCTCGTCTAGCCTCTCGAGTCTATGTGGTTTATGATGGGAGGCTCTGCTAAGTCAGCAGGAGGCGAGTCAGAGCAAGACTCTCTGAGGAGTGCATAGCACAATAAGCAGCGATAAGGAGTGAAAGCTGGAAACTTCAGGAAAACAACAATTGGCCGATATGAATATTAAATAATCACCTAGTCATTTGCAGACACTAGTTTATTGAAATGATTAATTTACTCATCTATGATGATATTGGATTTGATTGTTGTGGCTTTTTCACATTTGACTTATTTGTGTAAATTGCTTCAATTTGCTGTTTGTTTTATGCCAAGATGTGTGACTTGAGCTTAAAGGTATTTTGTTTCTCACAGTAAAGGATTATTTTGGAATGCATATGCAGTTACATGTAACAGAGGTAAAACAAAAAAAAACTGTCCTGCTGGGCAAATAACAATAAGGAAACCTGGTCTTCATTAGACCCTCAATGTTTCCTCAACTCAACTCAGAAAAAGTCTGTAGATGATAGTTTACATAGGTCCTCATTACCCATTCAAGCTGAGAGAATGGAGCTCAAGGCCAAACAGTTGTGACTGCTTGAGTTGTGCTGAAAATAAAACTTGCTTGGAAGGAGGTTGCACTCTTGTAAGAAACAAAATCCTAACCTCTGCTTGCTTTTCTCTTCCCCTTCCTTGCTGCAGAACATCTCACTGCATGGCCAGGCAGGCCAAGGCCAGCACCAGCATTCCCACTCACGGATGGGCAACCACGATACCAGCATAGTGATCCAGCAGGCCCTGCCCTCTCCTCAGTCCAGCTCTGTCATCACTCAGGCTCCATCCACCAACAGACAGATAGGGTGAGTAGGCCAGGATTATTAGATTTAGGACAGAAAGAGAGGAAAGAATAGTTTTTTTGCGATTTCGTCCTTGCATCTCTTTTGATTGTGTGAGTTTCTTCTCTGTGAGCGAGCTGTAGAGGCACCGTTAAGAACTGCTGACAGACAGAAAATGATCTGAGCAGCGCTGATATTGAAGTGTATCCTCTCACCTCAAGTGTGCCCCCCGTTACAGTGACAGCCTTGGGCTCGGCCTGGTACCTTTGTGTCTGTGCTGATTGTCATCCCTCCGTAGTCTCTGAGGTAATGTCAGTGTTTTGTTACATTTGGAGCAGTGTGTGTGGGACCAGCGATTCATGTTTTGCTGTTCATTCAGTATTGTCCCACAGCAGAGCATGCCAAAGAGGGTCCCAGAGGACAAGATGAGGTCATTGTTGAAGCCTCAGCCGTGACTGGTTTTACAACGGTTTCGCATTTCATGCTCTAAAATAGTTCCTTTCACTGTATGGGAATGTCAGCCCCAACCTTAGAGCTGTGTTTCTCTGACACCTTCTCGCTGTCATGCTACAGGTGTATAATAACAGCAGATATAGACCATATATTAGCAATCTGTGTGATGTGCTGCCTTATTATTTACCTGCAGCGTTTAGTGGTCAAGGAATAGTTGAAGGAGTTTAAAGCATTTTTAATCTGTGCTGATGATCATGATGGCTGTGTGATTTTATGAATTAAGTCAACTGTCATGGGGCTATCAGCTCTTTGAGGGTAGCGTCTTTCCCTCTACTGATCTTTTGTCTTCATAACAGAATAAAAATTAACACAACATTCAATAACATAATCATTACCACACACAAACACTTTCTTTCTTATGAAGACACTTCACTGACCTCATTCATTCTTTGTGCCTTAACCCCAACCACCTTCAAACTTGTGCCAGGGCTTTGTTACTGTAAACCAGACCCGTGACAAGCAAGTTAGACACTGAGATGGCTCTGTGTTATGCCTGTGCTGTGTCGACGTTGTCCTGTGTAGATTTACAGCTTGAGGAGCTAGTGAATATTGGATGGGAGGCCCATCACTAAGCCTGACTGACACCCCGTCAGGCTCTTTGTCGAGGACAGGGTTGGAATTTCATCCCCTTGGAGGAGCAGCAATCACTGCCAGTAACAGAGACTTTGCCGGGCCTGCTTCACCTGAGTTTACCTGTCATTAAAAACTCCTCACCTTGCTAAAGCAGAGCTCCACCACTTCCCTTCTCTCCACAGTCCTCTATTATCACAAATCTCTGATTGATTTGTTGAGAGACTGGTGGTTTTTACTACTTGTGCACACTCAAAAACGCATCACTTAAAAGTCAGAGGTGGTATACCATGTGGTGGTGATTTTCAGCCACGGAATGGCACAAAAGACTGAGCTACAATTTATCTGTAGCACATTATTTGAGCCATTACCTGATCAATGCTTGCGTGTGCTAAAGCTACTTGTTTACTATGGTGGTGGTGGAACCATAACACATGAATAGGATGGGTAGATTCACACGGAAGAAAACTGATCTGGAAATGTTCACATCAGCAGGAAAATGGGTTGAGGAAACCCCTACACTGAGAAGCAGTGCTTCCACAGGAAGCCATTAGGGCCAACCAAAGGCTCCATGCACAGGGTCTCTCCACAGGAACTTCCTATACACACAACAAACTGGACACTTCACAGGCTAGTTGTTCTCTGTCCAGATTAGGAGCCAGGGAACCTACTAAAGGTCAGATTAGTGCTTCCTTATGACGTCTGTTGTCCTATCAGCGCACCTCAAATGTAGTCTCCAACATGTTTTGATTTCCCAGGTCTTTGTGTAGAAGACAATAATTTAAAACATGTTGTTGTCCACGGTGAAAAGATTGTTTACTTTGCAAATGTTTATGCTTAGTTTTAATGTATCCTTATTACCAGAGAGACAATTAGGAAACAGTTATTCTAGTCAAGTATGTCAAGGTTTATGTTTGTGATCATTACAGGTCTACAAAGCTTTTAATCTTGACACACTTTATGGAGCTCTGTGGTGAATGTATCTCTCAATGAGAAGAAATCATCAAATAAAATCGGTTTAATCTCGAGTCCATCTGCTTCCTTCTTCTCGGCTCTGCTGAACGCACAGCGTGAGCATCCAATGAATTAGGATAACAAGTCATTTTCATTGCTCCACAATGTTTACTAAAGAGCTTTGAGGCTTGGAATCAATTAGGATTGGCTTTCCTCAAGTCCATTTACTTTAGGGTTGAGCTGGGCCTGCAGCTGTGAAACCTGAGGACCTCTCTTTCTCTCTCTCTCTCTTTTTTGCTCTCTCCTTCTTCTCCGAGTCCCTAAACAAGGTCTTTTGGGAGCTGAACTGACACAAACCAGTGTTAAAACCAGACATAAGGAACAGCCAGCAGATCTTAATGTCACGGCTATCATTATCATACAAAGGGAAGCGGCGTCCAACCGATATGAATGCTTTCTGCTTTTCAATTATAAACATCTGGTGCAGAGTTATGTCAGAGTTAAATGCGTTGGACATTACCAGTCAACCATGTGAGATGCAACATTCTGTGGAAACCTCAACCTTTTGACTCGTAAGAGGAGATGTGCGGGTATGGGCGTGGGCACAACGCATTAAAAATGACATTCTTCTATTTTGGCTCAGTAGAGAAATTCGGTCCAATTGTTTCCATTACATAGCACAATCAACCTGAATGCAGCTGGGTTAAGTGAGGAGTGATTATAGTACAGATGTGGTAAAATATCTGGTCATCAATTTTTGATTCTGTGGTATTTAAATACTTATCTCAATTTTGGCTGTGTATAAAACCAGGTGATTTTATCAAAAATTTTAAAGGTCCAGTGTGTAAGATTTAGTGCGCTCAACGTGCAAATAAAACATTGGAACATTGGCTCTAGATAGGGCCTTTCATGTTTTTTGTGTGAATTTTGCAGTCACTGCAGTTCCTCCTTCTGAGGAGAGGGTGAAGCAAGGGGGTTCAGCAACTACACTGCATGAAGTTAATAACTCCCACTTGAATGTGTGAACCTAAAAGGTGTAATCCTCAAAACCACTGATGGTGTCAGTCTGTCACCATCAAATGAGACGATATTTCTCCATTTTGAGAATTTTCCTGCACATTTCTTTTACTTCAAAGTAGTCCTTCATACTGCTTTGCACTTTGAAATGTTAACACTTTGAGTCTTTATCTCTGTGTCTGTCTCTATCTCTTACTTCTGTTTTGTTGGTGATGTCCCACCTTGGTTTGCAACTTCTAAGTTTGGCTGTCACATCACTGTGCAAAGCTATGGGGGAAGTTAATTTGTGGTTTTGTTTCCCATGCTGCTTTAAATGCACAATATATTTTCACACCTCAGAACCGCCAGTCGCTTGTACCTCTTATTCTTGCAGGGAAGGGAAGTAGCACAAATAGTTGTTGGTTTGCATGGCTTCTAAACTTCAGGGTCTCATGCAACGCCTATGCCAACGCTGTGTTTTTTTAAGATCTGGTGCTGATTTATATTTCAGGACCACTGGGTAAGAGACCTTATGGGATATTGATATATGTCTCTTTTACACTATCTATATGTGTCTTTTTCACAGAGCATATTTACATTTCTTTTTTCTTAATATAGATCGTGATCATCAAACCAATCCAGACAAACATCAAAACAATATGCAAATGTACAAACACAATCTGTAACATACAGTACAGTACAATACAGTATTTAGCACTTGTGCTGTTATAGTACAATGAATTAATGGCAATGTAGCGGTGCTGATAGTTTTGATTATTTTAATTCCAAGATGCATTGCATATCACATTTTAAGAGATTGCATAATACTTTTTCCCATGCATGTAATAAAACAACTTTGCTGATTTCAACACCCATTGTGTCAGCGCCAGAACAGTCTCTCCACCTCTGCAGAGAGTTATGGGCTTTCCATAGGCCAAACTTTGACCTCATGAACTTCACAATTTAAACAAACCTTCCTTTATTATTGTTTATGATTAGATTGCATTCAGAAAGTGATGATAAGGAGGGAGGTCTGTCCTGAGTGCAAGTGTGTGGGACCTCAACAAAATGCCTGAGGTGCCCTCATGCTCTGACTTGACAAATGTCCTCCTTTACAGGCAAATAAGGGCAATAGGCTCAACTGTGTATAAACTGTAGGGCTAAATGCACATAGAGCTGTAGCGGGTACAGAGAAGAGGAGAGCAAATAAACAAAGGTAGGTATACAGTGTAAGCAATTTAAAAAAAGGAAGGAGTGAAACAGAAAGCGAGAGAATGCAGGATGTACATCTGACCTGAATTAAGATGAGCTCATTGTGTACTGCAGTGGGTTTAATAGTGCGTTTGTAGAGGAACGCCCAGACTCTGTTCCCTCTCATTCCAGCGGGGCTGTGTCATCCCTGCCCCGGGGCCACCACACATGCAGGCTCCTGCACAAGCAACTCACACACAGGGACATGCCTCACAGCTCTGGGGAGCTCTGGGATCACAACGCGGGGAAGTGTGGAAAAGGGGGATCAGAGGTGGACAGAGGAGAGGAAGAAAGGGATCAGAGGTGGATGGAGGAGAGGAAGAGGGGGATAGGAGGTAGATGGAGGAGAGGAAATGAAGGATCAGGAGGGTGGAGGAGAGAGAGGCATCAGATGTGAGGACATGGATTTTCTTCTAGGATGGTGGCTAGTTGGGTGGAGGAGAGGATAAAAGACATGTCTGCACAAGGAGAGGAAAAGATAGATCATGTCTGAATGGATGTACGGACCAAATGGGATCAGAAGAATGAAGGTGTGGGCAAAAATGTACTGAGATTATGAAAAGAAAGTAAAGATGGAAAACTGTATGAGAGTCTGAGGGATGAGGTGGATGGTGGATGAGAAGTTGGCTAAGGAGTTGGACAAACATGCTGATAAATAGTCAATAGATAAAGAGAAAGAAACGTGAATTATCGTTGAAACTGAGAGAGGCAGTGTAAACCACCAGTCAGGTGCTGCTGACAGATGCCAGTTTAGCTTGTAATGAGATGAGACAGTTGTTGCTGTAGATAGTTGTTGCTGAAGAGTTCACAAATGATTCACTGGTGATATGAATGTACTGACATGCTTTTACTTTCATTGAAAGTGAAAGACAGCCCATCTTCACTGCGCTCAGCCAATGGCATCTAATGAATCACAACAATATCATATTTGGTGAATAAATACCGCAACACTCACACTAATTTGCTCCAGAGTATCATCTACCACCATTTCTCAACTCTGCCTTGGCATGGCTTAACTCAGCTTGAGGCTCCTTAATGTGAGGACACCCCATCCCAGATCCATCCCAGTGCAGCACCCTCCCAGCATCCATCCCTCCACTAGCTCGCTAATAAAAGTCAGCCTGTGTCGTAACCCATTAGGGCTGATTTATTTGATCAGATTCGTATTATTTCCTCAGTCCAAACCCCATGGCACTCTCCTCCCACCAGTGATTAAAGGCAGTAAATCAGGGGCAGGTCCTGTGTAGTGTTTACTCAGAGAGCCAGGCAGCTGCAAGCTGTTTGAGGCCCTTGTTTCTCCCTCTGTTTACCCCTGTTTCCATGGTGACTGCACCACCGTCTCCCGAACGTCTGGAACTTGGCCCTGGGCTGTTTTGGTTACGTTCGAAAGTTTTTAGCTGCTGTGTCTACCCAGAGCTCTCAGTGACTTCACCCAGTGAGGAGTGAGCACAGCGATGTTGGACGAGTCGAGGAGGGAAAGAGAGGGAAAACGAGAGGAGGAGAGGAGGGAGGGACGAAATCTAGTTGTGGGCAGGCACAGGGTGGGGGGAGGGCGAAAAGCCAAGTGCATTACATCATTGCTGGAGCAGAGTCAGAAAGGGAAGGATATGAGTCAGTGGACTGACTGCACCTCTCTCTCCCTCGCCCTCCCTCTCTTGCTCGTCTTGGAAGGCAGCCAAGCCCCTTGTGTTTAAGTCCCCAGTACTTGAGTTGGAGTTGGGACTGTGGGGATTGGGACAGTAAAGCTTAGTGTGTGTGTGCAGACTGCAGGATTTGTAGGTTAGAGCAGTCCAGAGGGGCTTGAGTTGAGGTGTGGGCACCATGAGGGGTCCAGAAGAGAGTTATAGAGGATTAGCAGGACAATGCTCGGTTGTCAGTTCTGCTCCATCAGACAGAAAAATAGTAGGATAACTTAGCAAAATAGACTGTGGAACAAGAGATAAAAAGCAAAAGATGGACTCAGGGAGGGAAGAAGAAGGCCTACCAGTGATGTCATGGTGGAGTGAAGGTGGGCGGGGGGTGGTGGTGCGGTGGTGGTTCTTGGGCGGGGATTGTGGAAGAGAGCTGGGCTGAGAGCAAGGCACTCAGTAATGTGAGAGTGCAGGGTCAGGACTGCAGAGTGTCTACCTGCTCTCCCCTGGGGCCCACAGCCCAGGCTATTATCAATCCCCTCAGTGGAGCCACAGCCTGTCATTATTCACTCACATACATACACACACACACACACACACACACACACGCATGCTCATGCACAGCTTCATGAACGTTCACACACACACTTATTCACACACGAACACTCCGAACATGAATTCACTAATCCACTGTGCAGTCTGGTGCATAATGCATTCATCTGCAAACAGATGTAAACACAGAAAGCAGACTTGAATTAATAAGAGAAAACATGTTCTGTAAGACCTCAATTAGAATGCTTTTATCATATCCTGAATATGGGTAATGGAAAGCCAGTTCAGGATCCAGGACCCAGAGCCGTGCAAAGAAATAAGTTCTATTAAAAGCCTTTATTTAGTCAGCCATATTAGCTGGAAACCACTGACTGGTTTCACCACAAGTTCCCAGAACCCAATATGACATCTTCAGCTTGTTTTGTCTGTTTAGTGCCTCGTTTTTGCGAATGTGGGGGATTTTTCTTGAGAATACTTAAAATAAATAATTTTGGTCATTGCGATACTTGAATAATCAGCTGAATAATCGATTAATCAACTAATTAATTAAAGTGACATTGCATAGAAACTGGTATTGTTGCAATTTAGTAGCTGCCGTTTCAGAGTGCAATACCACTTATAAACATGGACAATTGTACATGTGTATTTGTTATGATTGAATTACTTACATATCTTGCTACTTGCATATCTTACTTACAACACAAGACATAGCAGCCAGTTATTATTACTTAATAGTCCAACAGCAACAATCAGTTTCCGGTTTTCTCTTGTCAGTTTAGCATCAAAATGAAAATAAAATCTGTTATATGTCAGTCAAAAAGTTACACACTGTTTCTTTAACTAATTAATAATGCATAGAAAAATATTTATCATGACATCTACACATCAAGTGACTGGTGNATCTGTTATATGTCAAGTCAAAAAGTTACACACTGTTTCTTTAACTAATTAATAATGCATAGAAAAATATTTATCATGACATCTACACATCAAGTGACAGGTGATTTAAAAAGAATAAGGAAAAAAAAATCTCCTCTAAAGTTCATTAATAGTCTTTTTGTGTCCAATTGAGCTAAAATGTCTTTATTTATCAGCGGTCAGCACATAGCTGACACCCCAGAGGAAGCGCTGTCAGATTGCCTCCCATCGGACAAGCCGGTTGTGGTTTGATGTGTGTGGTGGGTGATGATGGACACACTGTTACATCCTACACCACCCTGCTGCAGGTGAGCGTTGCAAACAGACTAGTGCATTTGTGCAAGCTTCAAAGGAGTCTTTTTTTCCGCTACAAAGCAAGAGCCTCAGTGTCCTGCCCTCAGCCAGTTCTTGTCTGCCACAAGATGCTCTGTGTTAGTGCATTTTATTGTCTTATCTTGAATGAAGACAAAAACTGATTTTATCGTTGGCCAGAACTGTTGCATTTATTGCATTTATTGGTTATGGCTGACTTTGAGAAGGTTTTTTTCTTCACCAGTAAAGATTCTGGCTCTAAACTCCAAGTGTGGATTTAATCATCATCATCATTAATGTACTCTATAAAGCATGCACACATTATGATAGTCTTGGACATATACAAATATATGCATGTTATACAGTATAATAATATATATAAAACATGTTCAATAAAACACTTTTGCTATGCTCTTAAAGAGATATGAGCATAGATTTTACAGCACTGTTTCAAAGATATGTCCGCTTACATTTCCCAAAGAAATCTAAAAAAAAAAAAAACTCATTCTACATCTGCAGTGCAAAAAAGATTCATGAGGCAGTCATTATACTGAATAAAAACTCAGGAAAACAGTTTTATGCACAAAACCAACAGTGTGTCACTGCGACTGCCTCGTGACTGTTATTTCATCCTCTTGGACAGGGACAGAGTTAGAGAGAACTGTGTTGATGTAGCTTGCAGTTCCACTGCATACCTCATTGTACTTTCATGACTTTTCCCATGTGGAAATGTTTGGATTCCCAGTGTTGCTCAGATGTCATACGTGCTGTTAAATGAGTGTGATTGTGATAAATTGGGATGTTAGACAGGAATGACACACAGTCGAGATGGTAATGGTCCTGTGTGTGTGTGGAGCAATCTAAAATGTCTGGAGCATAAATGCACATATTTAGGTCTGGAAAAATACAGGTATTTATTCAGGTGGGGGACGTTTGCTCTGGTACACCCCCACTCCCCCCATTTGGCCATCACTCCCTCACTGCACACTATTACGGTAATCCAGGCCAATTGATTACATTAACCTGTTGAACACAGCCAACCTAAATGCTTCTTGTTTGCACTCATTTCTAAATGCTCAAGGAAATGGAGCTTTATTGACTGACATTCATCCTGATGTTACTGATAACTGGAGAATTATTGATTCTCCTAATACAGTTTAAGAATCAATTGGTGAATGCTTTTTTTAGGCTGTAGGGATTGAATAGTTGCTGTATGCATGTGGGTGTAGCTGCACCCTGCAGCTGGAAATCAGCGTTCTTACAAGCAGGGATGTGGTGGCAGTTGTATAAATGATGTCACCGCGTGCAGATGGATTGGTCTGGGTGTTTGGGTGGCTGCAGCTCTGAGCCAGTGACTATGACAGGACTGCTGTCAGGAGTTTAGTCCAGGCCTCATCCATACATGTGATTTATTGATGTGGCCATGAGTGTGGATAGGACTGTGGGTCTGCACACACTTTTGTGGTCACCAGCTGAGATTTTCCCCCACCGCTGGAACAGTTTCACGATTCTCGTCATGCGCATCTCATGTGGTTGTTGTGACAAACATTATTCATTCATCATCACCATCATCGTTATTCATCCATTGTACTGCGTGAAGGGTGCTCGTTTAAAGTGCATCCAAAAACTCCCAAGATGCCTTAACTTTCAAGTGCAGCCACACACTCTGACTTTGTAGAGTGGAAACTAAAAAAAAAAGAAGTTTGGGAAAACATTTGTCCTGAAATAGTACACACGTGAAATGAATAAATGTGTGAAATGATATTTAAGAAGCTCGATCTTACATTGGAGAATTGTGATAGTCCAAGGGTTCTTTGCGGTGTCTTTGTCGATAGCCTTTCCTCCAGTCATGGTGCTGCAGCCAGCAGGATTTGGCAATACAGTCCAGTATGACCATCACAAATTTCCTTTCTAGTTCTATTAAAACTCAGAAGATGCCTGTGACAGAGTTAATACTTAGTTTTTAAAGAGATAATTAATCATTATTTGGGGACTACAATTTGGCACCCCCAGTTTCAGAGTGCATACACATTGCAGTTTTTCTACATATTTTCAAACCTTTCATCTTCTGGTATCCTTGTGTACTGCATAATTTCATAAATACCTAATATCCTCCCATTTGACTGTTAAAGTGCTTTGTAAACTTTGATTAAACTTGATTTTCAAAAGATAACATAGAAATAAACACAGTAACCCTTTTTACATTTTAACCTCCTTTCACAACATGTACATGCAGAGACTATGCACTAGATTAATGGTTTATAACACACCTTAGCTGTAAAGAGATATGAGAGGTTTTTTTAATTTAATTCACGCTGTGAAGTTCTATCAGTGATTGAATTAGTCATATAAAATATATCTTAATATGACTATTGCATGTGTAGTGTTTCTTAAGTGTATTTTTAGATTTATTATTAAAGGTGATTATTACATTAATTATTTTATATTATTCTTAATAA
>NC_040023.1:18143850-18177342 GCF_000972845.2 Larimichthys crocea
TTCTATATCTGTTCGCTGATGTAGGCTACAAGATGTGGCTGAAGATATCTAGAAATGGACCTAAGCTTACGACTTGCTTTTGTTAAACTGCTATCTCCAGCATCACAAAACAAGCCTCAACCGCAACAATGAGTTTTACCACATTTAACAGTTCTGTAGCCACCTGTGAACATAAACAGTTGGTGTTTGTGACTGTGGTAGTTTGGTTTGATGTTGTTGTTGTTTGATATTGTCGTATGATAAAGCACAGAATAATGATGTCAGTTATCTAAACTTAAAATTCTCTGTCTGTCTTTGTGTCTTTCTTAGGCCTGTCCCCGGCTCTCTGTCCTCATTGCTGCATCTACGAAACAGACAGAGACAGCCTCTGCCAGCCTCCATGCCTGGAACTCTGCCAGACCCGACCATGCCTGGCTCCTCGGCTGTGCTGATGCCTGTGAGTACAACAACGGAGAGCACAGAGCACATTCACTCACGGGAGCACTCACACATGCAGAGGCCAAAGTCAGACTGCACACAAACTATGTAGGTTTGCAGTTTGGGATGTTTCATGTCACCATTAAAATGATTTACCGCGGTTTATACATTTATCATCACCTGTAGAAATTAAAGCTTCTACTGATCGACTTTTTAGAGATTTGGAGAACCCACATTAGGAATGACAACAACCCAGAGAAAGCTCCTCATATCAGGATTCTAATGATACAACATGTGTTCTCATTGTAACATAAGACAGCCTGTGTTTATGGTATGGAAAAAAAAGCCTCCCATGTTTATTAAATTAAGAGCTAAGCGATTTTAGGGAAGATTGACGTTTCAGGAAAGGGGTGCAGGTTTGGGTGATATTTTTACACAAAACACACTTAGTGCAATTAAAGCTGTGTGTCAGGTTCTAGGCCTGAGTCTCTGTGGACGAGGGGGGGGTGGTGGACAGGGGCCATTCCCCATGGAGACCACTACACCAACCAGAGTTCAGCAGCTGGGAGGCCACAGCAGCTCACACATGCATGCATGTAGACACACACACAAAGGTTTCTTCTTTCCTGCATATACTGCTCAGTGAACACTGCTCACATCATCACCCTGCACAGGTGACCTCTCACCCCTGTCAGCAGCTGATTTCCTAACATTCAGGTCTCAGCTGTGACGCGTGACACACTGAACCTGTGTCACTCAGAAGCAGCCGGGCCACAGCCAAATGAAAACAGATTCTAGCGCTTTCATACAGCTAACGCTCACCTTTCTCACATCTTGTTCACCTTATTAACAAATTCTGCACCAAGAGGTATGGGGTTTTGCACACTAGTTCGACTGACACTCACCACACCATTATCAGAAACACACACCCCTGTTGCACCGGCTTCCTGTGTTAAGTCCCCCCGTGCTGGCTTCCTGTTTTGGGTCAGCTCCAGTTATCATCACACAGAGCTGTGCACAGGGCAGCCTGTCATGTGAAATCAGGCTCTCATGCTCTCTCATCTCATCCCCCATAGCTTACTGTGCAGGAAAATGAGTCTCACACTTTTAAGTGTTGCTGCTTCTTTTGTAAAAGCAGGTATAGCATCTTGTTAAACAAAACACCCACCATAAAAAGCATAGATCAAAGACAGATATTAATCGATTTATCTCCTGTGAAAAAGTTTTATGCAATGGGAATATGTCGACGCTTGTGAGTGTGACTCTTATCGTTGTGTTTTAATCTTCAGATGGAGAGACAAATGTCCATGGGCTCCAATATGATGGGTATGCAAGCACCCACCCACAGCAGCTCCTGCTCTTCCACTCACATTCCCTCCATGCACTCAGAAGCCAAACTGGTGAGTATATGCATGTATTCACATGGATACATACACATTTATGCGCACACATACACAAGTGCACACACTCAAGCTCCAAGTGTTGCAACCTCTCTTTTCCACTGCACTGTGCCAGCAAAGCTGTGCTCTTAGGTCTGTGTGGATTTCATCATTTGGTGTGTAATCAAAGCTGTGTCTGAACCTGCCAGTGCAGCACTGGAGACTCTGGCTGGAATAAAGGGTTCTTTATGTGGTTGTGGCTGGGCTGCCCACCGACTTGCCTGATGTATATCTTAATGTACAGAACATGTTC
Source organism: Larimichthys crocea (assembly GCF_000972845.2). Classification (NCBI taxonomy): domain Eukaryota; kingdom Metazoa; phylum Chordata; class Actinopteri; family Sciaenidae; genus Larimichthys; species Larimichthys crocea. The sequence continues at coordinate 18,145,960 of NC_040023.1, forward strand.
TGTAGGTCCTGCAACTTGTTAGCACTAGTTTAACACAGCAGGGAAAAAATCAAATGACCTCATCCTTCACAAAGCAGGCAGTTAGAGCAGTGGGAATGAGTCGTAGCTGAGAGCAGAGAGAAACAGAAAGGAGACGGGCTTTGAAAGTTAAATAAGTAGAGAAGACTGAAAGAAGCTTAAGAGAAAGAAAACTTCCCCTCGGTCTGACTTTACATGTTTGTACTGCTAGTAATAATGGCAATGACTGATAGTATAGTTGTGATTAATGTAAAATGCATCAACAGTTCTACACTCTAGGTGATACGAATTGATAAATACTGTAGCAACATGACCATCAGCCAACCTTTGTTTTCAAAATAAATAACTCTGATAATGAAAGAGGCTTCACAAGAGCAAGTGTCATGACTTGGATATCAAAAAAATCACAAACCATTGGCTGCTCTTTGTGTTTGGAATGGTTGGCTGATAGCTCAGTTTGCTGGAGAGAAACATCTTGAAAGAGATGGAGAGAGAGAGAGAGAGAGAGAGAGAGAGAGAGAGAGGGAGAGGGAGGAGGTAGCAGAGGTCATTAGAAGAGTTATTGCTCTGATAGAGGAGAGCAGGAGCATTCCCAGGGCATTTAATTCTCCCTCTTCCTCCTGCTCTCTCAAGATTGATCGTCTTTGTAGTCTTTTGAATCTCTTCAACTGTTCCTATGGTAACACGCTGGGGTAACACAATATTAGTGTATTAGGCTTATCTCTCCTCTGGCCGTCATCCAGACACATCTTACTCTTTTTTTTCCCTCCCCCCTATCTTTGTAATTGAATTGTAAATGCTCTGTTAGGCCTCCCATAAACATATGCAGTCACAAAATTGCTACAGGCCCCTCGACCATGCAACTTTCCTGGTTAGTTGAGACACAAGGCACAGGCAACCAAATGTGGATCAATTGAGATTCTGATCCCTGATGTCTGAACGCAACTGATGGAATTCCATGATTGTGGACAGAAAGTGAGAGACTAATTGTGTTATCAGGGTGCGATCTCCAGCGAGGGTTTCATAAGCATAGACGGGGTCTCTAATGTCTGTAATATCCTCGACTGGGCCAGGTCGATAAATACGGCCTCGCTATCGGATAACTGGGCCATGATCAGGCCCATGTGTCCCCAGCGACATTCTCAATCCGGCTCTAATCGCATTACCCCGACCATGTTGACTTTCCGCCAATGGGAAATCTCCGCACTGTAACCCCACACCCCCGAGGCACGGACCTGGATGCACTCTTTCTGCTCAACGTTTACATTGCGGGAGAAGAGAAGGGGATTGAGTGGGACTTTGATAGACATGAAGGAAATAGATAGACAGGCAGAGTGAGCAGGGGAGTTGAAAGGCGAGAGATGGTATTGATATTCTGAGATACCAAACAGTGAGCGAGAGTGAGAAATTGGAGGCATTGTTGGTGAGTGACATGAAAGCACTTCTTCTCGGCCCAGTTTCCTTTGCCCCTCTACTTTTGTGCATGCATGCACGCCCATACGTGTGTTTGTGATTGTTTGATATTTAGTGGTAACTGGAGGCCCCAGTAGCAGTATTAACCCTCCCCTGTCAGAGAAAGCATGCCCAGAGCCTGGGCTAATGAAGGCTAATTGATTTTGTGGTGGGCCAGAGCAGCAGGGAGGCCTGTCTCTGGTGTAAATAGTTAATGAGCCGAAGGACTGCTGTGGCCCCTTGGGGACTCATATCTCGCTCTAAGCTCTCTGTTTGTGCTCTCTGGGCCAAAGACTGTATCTACATCAGTGCCCATCTTTGTTCTCCTCTATCTCTGATTTTCTCCTTAAGTGCCATCGTTTAAGTGGTACAGCAAAGCCCGGTGGTGTAGTAACGGACTTGTATGTTTTCCCTTATTGCTTTCAGCTTGTTGTCTGGGAGTGTTGCTGCGATTGGAGTGTTTTATTAGTTTTGGTTCAAGTGTTTTTCTTCTTGTGAAGGACTGGGTGCTCATGGTGCCGGGTGTGGTTGTGTTCTGCTCTGTTGTGGTCTGGGGAATAGAATGGTGCGTGTTGTGTGTTGGAGGTTGTGGGATAGTTGACCCTCGCAGCGTAGAGGAAACGGTGCAGAGAGGAGGCCAAGTTCCACAGCACGCCGGCCAAAGCATTACATCAACGTTCAGAGCCAGTTCTCCACAGGGCCTCGCGAACAGTCACACACACACACACTGACTGCTCCAGCTCTGTGTCATCCTCTTCGCACGGTGTCACGTTGTCAGACAGCCGCGGACATTCATGCACACATGGACAGTCAGGTACTTGAAAACAAGTGAGATGTACACACATACAGACATCTGTGGAGCAGGCATGGGGCGAGTTTACTGAAGTAAAAGTAAAATTACTGTAAAAATGTGTTTAAATTCAAATTAAAAGGCTTTTTTTAATGTGTGTGTTACATTTTTTAAAAGAGAAAGAGAGGGAAACAGTTAAAGAACATGCTTAGGGTACAAAATTAAGTGCATTAACATGTCAACATATACACATCAGACCAAAAGACCCTTATGTCCAAACAACAATATACTCCTTGTCTGTTGATGGCTCTTCGCTGCCTGTGTGCATGCAAACAATTATCAATTATAGAACTGCCTTCCTCAGCGTAGCATTACTGCAGTTAACCAGAAAAGAGGACAAAACTCAGACAATCAAACACGGACAACTAAACTATGAACACCACGGCAAATGCAACAAGCAATATTAGGTTCTGCATAAACAATATAAAGATCACAGCGGCATCCTCCACAAACACTGCTGGAGGATCCACCATGAGCATGTTAGCATTTAGCATATTAGCCAGACCTATGTGTGCCTTTGCCTATGTGTGTGCCCTCATTGTGAGTGTGTTTGACGTGAGTCAGCCTTTTTATTTACCTGTCTGCTAAGACACAATAATATAAACATAATCTTTCGTTATATTGCATTGTTATATTGTTCACAAACTGCTGAGAATAAATGCAATTCCCTACTTCCACCCCTGACATGAAAATGCACGTGCAGTCCTATAAAAACACACATGTGTACGTACATGCACTTCACTTTCCTCCGTAAAACCTTCCTCTCCTGCTTAGATTGTTTGATGTCTTTGTTTGTATGATGAAAGAAACTCACTATCATTTCTCATCTGTAACAAGGGAAGCCCGAACAAGGCCTTATCTAGCTGGTTCCAAATAACATCTGCCAGTGCCAACTACGGGACATGACTCAGCTCATGTGAGTGGGACTCTTTTTAAAGTGGAGGAATTCGGCATTGTTTTTGCGTCCCTTTTTAAATGAGTTCCATGCTTTCCACACATCCCGCTCGCCTGCTAATTTCAGACAGTGGGGCCGGTGTATGAAAATGTGTTATTTATTATCTCCCAATTATCTATTGTTTACATTGTTACTAAGGACAATAAATTTGTCACTAAGCATGAGGCTAGGTGCTGAGTTTTTTATGAGGTAAACAATACTATATGTTCCTTCACTGCAGCTCTCTTGGCTGTGTAGCTGGCACTAGATGGGTGGATGACATAATTCCTGGCATGCTCTAAATGTACTCCTTTTTACTTGAGGAGGGAAAAAAAGAGTGCGTCTCTTAAAGAAACATTTCATAGGACACAGGAGGACCAATAATCAAAGTGTTTCTGTAGCTTTTTTACATTTCATTTACACAGCCCTTACTGTTCTCACGTTTCACCATAGTAACAGAATTGCAACAGGCATTTAGGTTAATAGGCTTAAAGATCAAGTTTTGCCCTCAACAGTGAACATGTGAAAAACGAGTAAGTTACATGCATATTCAGTTCAGAAATTCAAAGAAAAGAAAACTTCTGAAGCAGCTACGGATGTGTCCGTTTTCAGCTCTGTTACGCGGTGATTGATTGAGCGATTAGCTCAGTATGAAGTCATTTGTAAGCAGTTAAACCATTAGCATACAACGGTAACCCTATTACGTGTTCCATTCATTTTCCTCCGTAGTAGTAGGGGAGCACCTCTGGCTATACCTCTTGTTGTGGGGAGGAGCAGCACACACAATAGGAGTCTAACTCCAGGTTTTGTAAGCAACATCTGTATGAATGGTGGCATTGTCAGGCTATGATGTCATTGGAGAGGGACGGTGAGCTAAGAGCACAGCTGAATCTGCAGGCTGCTTCGCTCAGCTCTAGATTGTGTGTATGTGTACTGTATATGTTTTGTGTGCATACTAACAATTGTGCTCCCTTTCAGTGCATTGGCACCCTCTCTGACAAACACTGAGTCAAACCACATATGAGGACTAAGTGGACTAAAACAAACCATGAAGTTAGAGTTTGCACATAGTATTTGATACAGAGATTTTCTGTACATGTGTGTGATTAGTTAAGTAAACATGTGGGTGTGCGATAAACATCAGTCAAAACGGGATACAGGACACAGGACACAAGACACGAGGCAAGCGATACAGAGCTGCATAGAGAGCACAGTCTTGGATGCAAAGAAAGCTTTGCAGATGTTGAACATATGATGTTTCTCTCTATTGCTATGGAGGCGAGTGGTTTTAGCAGAGTGTAGTGCAGGGCTCAAGAGCTGCTGGATCAATGTGTGTCTGCCAGTTTATCAGTGTTGGACACAGACCATAGAGGGGCCCCTCTCTCACTGCTTCCACTATGTTACCAGCGCCAAAGTGTTTGGTTTGTCGGAACCACACTGAGACATATTGTATATAGTACTAGTAAATCAAAGTAAATGGACATGCCGTGGCTCAAGATGTCCTGCATCTCATCTGACAGGCTTTGTTAGTCCTGTTCACCAATAGGATTGTTTGTTGTAATAATGAACAATGTGCTCTAACACAGTCGCTCCATTTACACACACTGCTTCACAGGTTAATTTATGTCACTTTTAGCTCCATACACATCGCTGCTGAACTATAGAATAACATTAGACCTCGTAGTGATATATTAGCTAAACACAGTGTGAGAGATTGCTGCATTCTCACATTAGAGAGTCAGCCTGGCAGAAGGTAAGCAATGTGATATGATGTATGGGATTTCTTTTCTTTTCTACATTATTTAGTAGCACTTAATACAACAACGTGTGATCATGTTCAAATAACTAAGAGACTAGGAAGAGCAGAATATATGGTGACAAAGGCTAGCAGCCACTGTCATTGTCTACAATGAAGTTTTAAAAAACAACCCATGGTAACCAGTAAAAATGAAGTTGTCAGGGTAACATCTGAGCCCAGTTTATCTACCTACACAGCGTCAGTTAGAAAAGGTTTGCCTCGATACACCAAGTCATAAAAATTTTGAGAGTAAGATAAGAGCAACGCTTGTGAGAAATTCTTAGTTGAAAGAAATGTAGATAAAACCTTAAAAGCTTTAACAGCTGAAAGTTGTAAAAGTACAGCAAGGTCTTTTAAGGACTGTATATACTGGTTCATTTATATTTGAGTGATTACGTGTGTGTGTGTGTGTGTGTGTGTGTGTGCGCTTGTATGCCTATAACCATCTGCATGTCTGTGGGTGGGGTTATGGACGAGGGTGGCAGTTGTGGCGCAGAGTGTCGCATCTGTTTGTCTTTGGATGACTGTGTGTTGTTTTAGCTCTGCTGATGGGAGTTGTATGTGAAGGCCATTTGGTCATGGTTCAGGGCCCGTCAATGGGATGGGGCTCCGGTAGAGCCAAGCTTGGGTAAACCAGCTGCCATCACCACACGGGCCAGACTGGACTGGTCCAGCCACCATGAGCCCCCCTGGAGCCGGAGCAGTGACCGACATACTGAGTGGACTTCGAAAATAACCGCTCAGACACCAGAGGGGTGATTGGAAAAAGTCTGTGGGGTCAGAGATTTTCAGTTCGATAAAGTGGAGTCAGTATTGACGAATTAGCAGTTAATGCCCACGTCCTTGTTTCGTCCTCAGCACGGTGATCAAAGTTAACAGCCTTTTTCTTTTTATATTTGTTCTCTCTGACAGGAGAAAAGATTGCTGCTCAGTCAGTTTGACATGTTGGAGCAGAAGAGGAATCTCTTGCCTGTTCCGTTTCTCAACAATGTGTGAGCCTAATCCAAATGTTGATGTAGATATGTTGAATATGTTGAGGCATTTATTATCACAGGACAAGGTCTGAATGAAAAATCCAAACACAAACCGGAACACTGATTACAATTTACATATAAACAGTGAGTGTGAAGGAAGTTAAGGGTCCGGTTACAGCCAAAATACACAAGCAGCATGAGCTCCACTATTTTAAGCATCTTTGAAGTTATGTTGGATTCAAGTCATCACATTTCAAGTTACTTTTATTAACATGACACATAATTTGCCTGTCGCTTTTGATGCAACAAATTAAGATATATGTCAGTGTTTATTATTGTATTCATGCCCTGCCTGTCTCTCTCACTCTGAGACGTTCTCTGTATTCAAGATTGTGGCAGTGGGTGTAGTGATAACCATGTAGGCTGCACTAGAGCAGGACTTTACAATAGAGGGAACAGTGGGGATATACAGACTGGAGTCAGAGGCCCATCCATTAACTTGACAGGGTGGAGAAGCTGCCAAGAGTATGAGCGCATGCTTTTGGAGCATGCTCCACAGTGGGCGTGTGTCTCGCTGCGCCCATACTGCCACGGTTCCTCCGAGCACCACCAGAGCGTCGGGCTTTGGCAGAACAGCCGGTCTCTGTCCATCTACCCGTCTGTGTCTGGAACCACAGGGAGGCTCTGTTCAGCCCGGCTCTGATCAGCTTGGCCCAGAACCTGAGAGCAGAGAGAGAGGGGGCGACATTACAGCCCAGCGCTCCCATCAGACTGTCTGCTTTGCCGTTCCCCGAGGAAATCAGTTTAACAGTCCCCAGCTCTTGGCAAGCAGAGGGAGAGGGGGTGGAGGAACAGGGAAGAGGTGTGTGAGAGAGAGAGAGACAGAGAGAGAGAGGGAAGGGGGGGATGTTACTGCCTCTCTGGGCGAGAGGGAAATCTAATAAAATTGAACTAATGGGGGTGTGGAGTTTTAGGGCACAGAGAGTGGGTTTTGCAGACAGGCATGGTGGGTAGTGGAGGTGGTGGAGATGAGGAGGATGGAATTAGATCCTCTGAGTGCTTGGCAAAGCAGCAGAGCCAAACTCCTGCTTTCAACTGCAGATGGTGAACCCATGTCGGGTTCAGAGTGCGAGTTAGGGGGTCTAGACCCACAAAAAAATACTGCTAGGAAAATAACCACTATGATATATTCTGCAATTAGAAATTCTGTGTGCTTATACATGATCACTGTGCTAGTATAGTGTTAACAAAAGGCTGACAGAGACGGGCAGAAGCTGTAATGTTTCTCAGTGGACTCTCTAATGTGAAGAGGAAGATCTCCTTTTCAAACTGTGTTCTTTTTGCACTTAAACTATGACTCCACAGACTGGTTAAATCTTTCTAACCTGCTGTAAGGCGCCAGAGGGCCACAGGTCCCCTGATAGTACACTGCTCCACTTTTAAGGGGAATAAAAGTGCTCACCCTGACCTCACTGGGTTTGATTTACCCATCCTGAGACGGGCGTGGTCTCCTGCCTTTGTACCTGCTCCGTGCTCTCGCTTCCTCCGCCCAGGGTTAATAGATATGAAGTCATCTGGCGAGGAGAAACCTGAGTGTGTTCTCAGGATGTGCCCAGAGCACTCACAGGGACATCACTCAAAGCCCCTTGTGTCAAAGAGGAAGCAGCCATTAATAAATATCATTAATGGGTGATCACCTGGTATCCCTGAAACCACATAAATGAGAGAGGCCTTGAAAAAAAAGGAGTAGGAGTGGAAAGGTCAGGGGGCAAAGGTCTGAGAGGAGATAGCTGCCCTCTGGGCAAAAGATGGCTGAATCAGGGATTGTGTTTTCACAATGGAAAATCAATAGACTTACTACTTTAAGTACACTTACAGAATGCATGAAATGTGGTGTCAAAGCAATGTGATTACAAGTATATAAGCTGCTAGTTTATAGATTTGTCCTGATAGAAGCCAACACGTCGTAATTGTGTCATGGACTACACATAATCTTGTTGTGTCTTTGCTGTGTTTTTCCAATTTTCAACAACAGCAGGCCAGACAGTGGTAGGACAGACTGAGAGTGCCCTGTACTGCCACAGGCTAACACCTGCACTGATTTAATGACTGTTTTCTGTAGCAGCCATGTTGCTGCAGGAGAATTGTATTTGTATGTGTGTGTGTGTGTGTGTTATTAGAGTAAAATGCACGTGGTGGTTAAGTTCTTGTGCTTAGCACAGTCTGGGGAAGTACAACCATGTGTTAAAGAGTCATTAGGGAGCTGATGAAGGTGTTTAAGAATCACAGCCTGCTCATCATCGCTCTGCTAACGTCCCGTAGTTGCGTCACTGTGGTTCTGGATACAAAGACTTAAGTTTTGGCCAGGCTGGGTTTAACCGAGCTAGAGTCTCAACTCCAGATGGAGCAGTAACAGGCACTTGTGCAGAGATAGCTTCGGGAAGAAGTTTCATCACGGTAAGGGCTTTCTCTTTCACAGTTTGAGCTGTGGCTTTTTTTCTTTAAAGTCTACTATTTTATTTGATATTTTATTATATATTTATTATATATTTTATTTGTTGATACATGATATAAATTATTTAAGTAGTCTGTTGTCTTTTCTTGCTGTATGTTCCATCTCTTGGAGCTGGAGATGTGTCAAGTTTTGCTTCAGATATGCACTCTTTGTTCAACAATGTAAATATTATCTTACGTTATCAAATCGTGTTTGAAACTGTGTGTCTGTCGTGTCAGTCCTCTAATCATGCACGTCCTTTTCTCTTGTTTTGTCTTTTTCCTGTTTATGACTATCACCACTAAGGCTTTCGAGTGGCCCCTCAGCTCTTTGACCTGCCTCTGTACTCTGACACTCTTGGGCCTCTTCAAATGCAGGCTAATTCAATTAATAAACAGATAGCGCTGCACTGCCAGCTGGAAAGCTCTCAGAGACACTGATAAATGAGCACTCGCTGTCTTGGGCTGATGGTGTGTGGGGAGGAGACACTAGAAGCCATCTAATCTCCCCCCACCCCTGGTCTCTCTCTCTCTCACTGTCCCCCTTCACCTCCCTTTTACCCTCTCTGTCCTTCTCCCTCGACGCCTTCTTGGCAGGGAGTCAGGCAGCCCCAGATGAGTATCCTACCCACACATAGACATCTTTACTAGGGCCTCAGAAACACAGTACAGACAGGCAGCCTGCAGATTCCTCTGGCTTCTGCTCATTCAGGTGATTGCCTGCCTCTGTGACTAAGTGGCAGGAGATTGTCAAACCCTGATTGGTTTTCTGTTTCACAAGAGGGGTGGACCTCACCTCTCCTGTGTTGACTGACAAGCTGGAGGGAAGGTGTTTAGTCAGAGCTGTCAACCTCAGAATTCATCGTATGATACATGGAAGATGTCCTTGTCAACACTGGTGACTATGATTGATATCTGCAAGCTTGTTCGATTCCATTTTCTGTTTTAGTTTCTGTCAGTTTTTGTTTAAGTTCCATGTCAACTAGCTGTTTGTTATTTCTGCACCTTTATACCATGTTTAGATAGATATCAAAAACAAATACTCTGAGCATGTGCAGACTGTAACTTATACTGTTGATAGTAACAGTGGTACGTCTGAGGCTTCTCTCTGCCGTTACCCTTAGTTTCAGTATGACTGTGATGTTGTGGACAGCTGCCTGCGTCCACCCGTTGTGTGTTAGTGTGGCCTCGGTGGTATTTTAACCCCTGTCTCAGTGGCCACAAAGAAGAAGGGCCGTGGCCCCTGGGTGTTTTGCTGTTGAGGCTGTGGTGAAGGTGGTTAGTATGAATTAGGGCGTGTTTAGATTGAGATAAAGGAAATTTAAAATAACATTCATTACAAGGGGCGAAAAATAGAAGCAGAAGTGTTGTGCTGTTTCACTATGTCAGGCATCCCTCAAGCAGAAACTATACTCAGCCAAAACAGGCTTGACAAGGTCATAATTTCACTGTGCCGGTTTCATGTGCAGGTCTCTATGTCACATATGCTGTTTATGGAAAGAGACAGACAGCTAGACAAGTAAAGAGTAAATCTTTTCAGAAACACGTATATATAATTTGTAAATATAATACAAACCAGAGGGGTTTTGTCTTTTTTGACTACTCCACTTCTAAAATGATTTATATGACTCTGTCTCCTCCCTCCTGGTAAAAAGCTTTCCACCCATGGACAGTGTGCGAGAGGAGTGGAGGGCCGATGTTGTGCTCCGGTCGTGTCCTAGTATAGTGATCCAGACCAGCTGGATGCCATTCCCTATGGGAATCGTGAATGTGAAGGTTGTTAAAAGATATGGAGCCCTGGACACAGCGTGGACTTACTGACAGCAGCTGGGAGAAGGGGGAAGGGAGGAGAGAGAGGAAAGAGAGCACTGGGAAAGAGAATAAAAAACTTTGTGGAATTCACAACAGTAGCCTTAAAATGAATGCCTTTGTTTTCAGTTTTGTTGCTAATGCTTTGCTAAAAGTGACACATAGACATATTTTAGACAGGTTCTAAGACTGGATCGCAGTATTTATTTAAGTTTATTAAAGTATTTATTCACGTCAGAAGTGCATGTGGTAAAAAAAGATGTGAAATAATCAAAGTTCAACCGTCTCAACACTCTCTCAACCTGTTATTCCTGAAGCGGTTCAAATGTAAATAAGCCTGTTCAGACATGGATTTTTAAAATGTTGTCTAGGTTTGAGTGCAACAGACATATATTGGCTCTTGTATATTTGGAGTAGGATTTTTTCCTGGTCTTGCGGTTGTCTTTATGTGATGCCCAGAAAAACAAGACTCTTGAGGAGAGGTGCATTCAGTAAACACAAGGAACACAGGCACACCTTGAGGGAGCCTCCCTCTGGTCTCCCTCCCAAGCCGCTCAGAGACACCGACTCAGTCAGGACTAAGTAGACCGCACGGTTAAAGAAACAAACCTCCTGCTTGGTAAACTGCAAGGGAGCAGTCTGAGGCTTACACCTTGCCAGCAAGTTCATCTCATGGGCAGACATACAGACACACACACACTCACTCACACACATGTGCATAGAGGAGAGGGAGGCTATTAGGAATATGAAGAGGAGGGACTGGTGGGATGGCAATCACAGAACGTAAAGCAGGAGAATGACAAGACTGAAGGAGAGACAGAGGACAGCCTAAGTGGCTTTGATTTGTTCTCCTGACATATGGATTTATGGAGCCATTCATCATCTCCTAGTCAGCACCCGCTCTGTAACTGTTGATAATCAGCACACTGATAGATGAGAACATGTACAAAAAAAAAATCACAGAAAATGATGTTAAATATCAGGTTTGGTGTCCATTTTGTCTTCCCAGAGGCTGAAGGCTGCACTTTCACACCACCCAGGTGCCATCGCCAACGGCAACATGAACTCCATGGGCCACATGATGGAGATGATGTCATCGCGGCAGGAGCAAGGCGGCCACCATCACATGCACTCGCACCCGCACCAGCACCTGCAAGCTCCTCCACACGCGTACCAGCACCACGGCCACCATCATCACAGCCAGGGACACGGCCAGGGTGGACACCACCACCCGCAGGGACACAACCCCCATCACAACTCCCACAATCCCCATCTCCATCCCGGGCACCCACACCAGACCTCACCGCACCCTCCAATGCACTCTTCTTCACATGTAAGCAAAGCACCTTCCCTGTAGAGCCGAGGCTTTTAGACAGCTCAAAGGCAGAGCCACAAGTTCAATAACACATTAACTGCACTGCACATTAAAACCTCTCATATAGCTAGAAGCCACTGTATAGGTACCATAACTAAAACAAGGCAGCGCTTTAGTAGCTCTTTGAGCAATTTTGAAGGCAGCTATTAGCGGTTAGGTATAGAGGTATAGCTGAAATGATGCTTCAAATTCACAGAAAGTCAATGAAGGAGCACATTTTCCCTTGCTGCAGCCATAATGCCAAGTAGTTTCCTGGCAACCATCTCAAAGGTAATTCTTTGCTTTGAGGTTGGTCAGCTACAGGTCAGTGTCGGACGCCTGCCATAGAGGTAAAGGGTCAGGAAGAGGCCATAAAGTGGCCTTTATAAAAGATGCTCAGGACTGTCTTCAACTGCTCCACGCCATCATTCGCTGCCAAGCTGCCGTTACGTGATCACAACATGCTCCAGGTGCAGTCGAAGTTTTATAAATGCTGGTCCTGATGGTGAGCAGACAGTCTTGGCTAATAGCGCTGGAACATCTTAGCTGTGAATATATTTGGTTTAATGTTAATTGAAAGTTTAAAAGTATTGCTCACAGCATTAAAAAATAACATGATGCACTACACTTTGTCCTTGCATTGTCACATGTCCTCTGTAATACCGAGCATTTTGGATGAAGGACATTCAGACATCAAGTAATGCAATTCACTGTATTTCTAAATGTATCATTAAAGCATTAAAACAACACTCTCTTCGGGCACAGTGGCCATTAAAGCAGCTTGTATTTTCCATGGGTCACATAAAAATGGTAATGATCTGAAGAACTGAAAACATTTGACCTTGCCAAATATATGTCAAGATCTGTCAGTGCACGTATGGTTTTAGAAACGAGTCTTTTGACTCCGTCTGGTGGTGTTAGTCTGAGTGGAAGTGGGCGGTGGAAAACTGCCTCCTGACACCTTTTTAACAAGGTGGGCAGGCTGGTGAATCAGCCCAGTCAGTCACCCACTCTGTCACTCCAGACACCCACAGCCCGGCTCACAGGGCACGTGGCACAACCAGATGTTGTTTTTGGGGAAGTTGCCAGACCTGGAATAGCTGCAGGAGGTAATGTATAGATGCTTGTATTGAGGCTTCGAAGGCAGTGTGCGAAAACAGACAGGTGGCTGGCTGTTTACCTGGTGTGTCAGAGCAATTACACGTCTGGTTGGATGGTGACAGACACTTATCAGAGAGCTCAGTGATGCTGATACCCGCTCCCTCCCCAATCCTGTGTTTCAGATGTCACCTGCAACCCAGCAGATGCAGCCCACGCAGACGCTGCAGTCTCCGCCCCCCAGCGGCGGGCGGCGTAGGCGAGTAGTGGACGAGGATCCGGATGAACGTCGGCGAAAGTTTCTGGAGCGGAACAGAGCAGCAGCAACAAGATGCAGGCAGAAGAGAAAAGTGTGGGTGATGTCATTAGAGAAGAAAGCGGAAGAGCTCACTCAGACCAACATGCAGCTTCAGGTACACAATCAACTTGTGTTTGAAATCTAAAATCTTTGCACAACAACAAGAACAGTCAGCGTGTATTTTTGAAGAGGTTCTTTATTAAGAACTTCATGATATTATCTTATTTTGCAGCAGAGATAATGGCATTAAGTTGGATTGGTCTGTGACAAGATCAGTTCGATGTAGTCAGCGTTTGACTGACATTTAAAAATACCCTCAGTTATTATTAATGTTAATTTTAGACTGTTTGCACTTATCTTAAAGTGGCTCAAAAAGTGGTTTAGCATTGCACTTTCATTAAAGTGGCTCACGAGAAACAGTAAATAATTTTAAAAAATCGAAGCAGCAGATGTCCAAAAACTCCACCTACATCCCTCCTCCCATCATGCAACTGAAAAGCATCTTTTGTTAGATCCTCTCTGTCTTTTAAATGCCCTCATCTTTCAAAGTCCATATTCCAAATTTATCACCCAAGAGGTTTTCTGTTAAAAATCTTAAACCCAATCCAAACATATAAAATAATCCTGATGACCATATAAATAAATATGAAATTGGGATTACACCATTTGTTATACATACACTGATACCAATAGTTAAGAAGGGATTAAGGATATTAAGGAGTAGCCTGCTTTAATTGTTGATAAAATGTGTGCTATTCCTACCTTTCAGAATGAAGTGACCATGCTAAAGAACGAGGTGACCCAACTCAAGCAGCTTCTCCTCACACACAAGGACTGTCCCATCACCACTATGCAGAAAGAGTCCCAAGGTTACCTCAGTGAGTAGCTCCAACATAAACACAGACACACACACCTGGGGATATGACCAAAAAACACACTTTCATCTGCGTGCCTTAGACCTACAGTGCAGATAGCACCGCTGTGGGAATGCTCGTTAGTTGTCTTGCCAGAGGAAAGCTTTAAACTCTGCAGACTGAACTGTGATGGACACGCAGCGACTGCCAAGGCTCTTCGCTCCTATGTGCTGGTATCCAGCACCCACGCTCGCTGCAGGACTCTTCCGTTCACATATGGGTGTTGCACACTGGAATGGCCTGAACTGGGAGTTGGTAGTCTGAATCCCGCATGAGACCTGTTTTTTCCATCTTACTGCACCTCCGCACACAGAGGCAGCCAAGGCTCAACGTGAGAAAGACGTCACAGGCTGCGCATTGGCATCCAAATTCTCATGGATGTCCCAGGATCTCACTGATTATTATACTGTGCCTCAGCTCCGCCGCACATGACATCAGAGCCCCACCCTTTGATACGGATACAAGTGACATTTCCATGTAATTAGGATAAGGCACCTCCCTGTGTGGCTTTAGCACAGGAAAATAAGGCTCACATCCCCCTTGGCTGAATGGTTCTTTTATACATAGGAGAGCCAACTCCCAGACTGGGCTGGGAGAGACATTCATCGATGAGTCTAGCTTGTGTACAGATGTCACCTTCAATGTGTCCAAAAGTCATCAGGCGTGTTTATGGAGTTGAGTGATTCACTTTTCCATTTTTGTGTTATCCATTTATGGCCTATTTTGGGATGACAGGTGAGACTTGAAGTGTGAGAATTCAGTTTGTCATGTATTTTATTTTATCTGCTAATAAAGCTGTTTTTTTTACAATAATGAGATTTGGTCTGTGTTTATTTTTATACAATTATACAATTTTACTATCATGTTATATTTTGAAGTCCCGGTGTAGCGTTTGAAGGCCAGCGTATTTTTTTTTACATTTGTAGACACACACACACACACACACACACACACACACACACACACGGACATACTGTCCACACATGTTGTCCATCCTCACTGATGTCTCTGCTGTCTCCTCAGGTCCAGAGAGCAGTCCGGCAGGCAGTCCAGCGCCAGCATGCTCCCAGCAGCAGGTCATTCAGCACAACACCATCACCACCTCCACCACAAACGTAGGGGGCAGCAGTGTGCACGGGCAAGCCAACCACCGCACAGACATTAACCCCATCCACTAGGGACAGGAGAGACTATACCCCGGCTGTAGCCCCAGACTCCCCCCCTCCCCATTACCCTGCTTTCTGAGGGTTGCCAGCTGCACATGCTGCCCCCCTCCCTCCATCAAGAAAAAACCTCAAAGGCCCACAAGGCTGTTCTTTATACAGTAGCTACAGTATGTATTTTTATAGACCAACCCTATTAACGCGTAAATGTTCAATGGTTTGTTGCCTCTTTTTTTAATCTTTTTTTTTTTTGTGCTTTTAGCAAAAAGGGAGTTTTTTGCAAATCTCATGCAGCATTTAAGTGACTTTTTTCTGTTGCGTAATGGTACAAAATGGACCACGGTGGTCATGGAACCAGAGGAAAGAGACATTAGCCTCAGACTAGTCATCTCTATAAGCAAACCTTACATCTCTGTACGCCTGATGGACTGAGAAATGAGTCGAATCATTCTCTGAATATCACATGTAAGCAGTATGTTGAGTGTATGCAACAGACTCTTAAATGAGCGGGGTGTTGCTGCCTTTAGGTTTTCTTCTGACTGTCACCATGATGTCTTGAAGACATGAATATGCAAGCAGGTGTCATGATTCTTTTTTTTCCTAGAAACGTATATATGACTGTTAATCTTTTCCCTGTCGGCGATATTCGTAAAGAGTGTTATAAAGTACAGCATGACAGTGAAAACATGATCAAATGGAAGCAATACTTTGCAGTATTGATCCTCTTCAATACATGACAGTATTGATCATCTTCTCTACTGTATGTCCACATTATGATCAGCATGGCCAAGCCACTCTGGTCCCGAGGACATACGATGCTGTTACAGCTACAGAACTGTACACTGTGATACCAGTGAGGCAGCTCAGGGGTTTGAAACAAACCCCTACGCTCTCCAGGACCAACTAAAGCTTTAATTATTGAGGCCTCTTTTTTTTGTGTGTTTGTGCATCTGGATCCACATTTTGGATCCAAATCAAATTCAAAATCCCAAATGACTATAACATTCGAATGCGTGCGTCTGCATTGTTTTGAGTGCGCATATGAGTTATGTATATTATGTGTTTGTGTTATGTCTTCTTTCCTCTGCCGAACAAAGTTCAGCAGGTGTGTAAAGAAAGAAAAAAAAAAACAAGTGTGCGAGAAGGAGACTGTGAGCATGATGTTTTTTTGATTGGCATCCAGCAACTGGCAAAGTGTTTTACAGTTTCTAACGACGAGCAGTGTATGCCTGGGCTTTCCAAAATGTCACAATGTGCCTGAATCTTTCTTAAAATCTTTTGTTGCCACTTTTCTTTCTCCAAGCAATCAAATTGTTTCATTCTTAGTGCATTAGTAATGAGGGTTTTTTGTTGTTGTTGTTGTTATTGGCTATGTCACAGATATCTGCTGCATGTAAGAGCAGCTGACCAAGGAGAAAAATATCCATTTTCCATTCGACCTCTGACCTCTTCATCAATTTATCTTCCTCTCTTTCCTCCTGTGCTGTTCACATTGGTGATAAATGTACTGATAATGATATAGGCTTTTACCTTCTTTTTTAAATTTTTATCTCCCCTCCAGCCTTGAAACTTCATGCCTTCTTATGTTGACCACAACTGCTCTTTCTCTCTCATTTCCTATGACCAGGAATGTTGATTCATTAGCATGATGACCATAATGCACTGTGTTTTGCAGTAGGATAGATAAAATACATTCCACTGACAGGTGGAGCGATCGCAGAGCTGTCTATGCACTTTGTCCTCTGTCATGCCAGAGGGTAGAATAGCCATATTAAGGTCCGAGTAATTCTCAGTGATCCCCTTTTTTCACACACCAGCGAGAAACTTAACTGTGTTTGGCTTTATGGCGACACTGTGCCTGGCATGCATCACATGTCTATAGATAGAAGACGGGAACCTAGAGCTCGTATTGTAAAATGAGACTCAGTTAAAAGGACCCTGCACCATTAAGTTTATGCCCTTTTTTTATTCTGGAAAAAAAAACTCAACTTCAGCTCCAGTTTTATCAAAGATGAAGGAATATCTTTATAATCTTCATAATGGGTTACATATAAGTTTTGTCAAAGCATTCGGACTGTTAATGTCATGTCTTAACCTTAGAGTCACTGTGTGTGAAGTTTGATGTGTGTGTTGATGAGACAGAGAAATTGACTCTCTTGAAAAGGGCTTTGTCGTACCAACCATTTGAACTGAAGCTTGCCTTATTTTAGTGTTTCTAAAACCATATTTAGATCATTAGACCATTCCAAAATAACCTTTTGCATGTGAAAATATGGTAATGACCTCAAACTTTCAACTGGAATCATTTGAAGACTGTCCGCTATTTTAGAGTTAGATATGAGAGTCTCTAGTTTCATTTGTAACAGTGGATCCAGGTTCAGAAAAAGACATTTGTTACTGCAGAGGCAGACAAAATGGACAGGTGGACGTGCAGTGTGAGTGTGTCTGTGTGGTTTTGTGAGAGGTGGAGAAAAAATTCCTACACATTAATGATGTTATAATTGTATTATTTTAAATCTAAAACTATAAATATTGTACATAATGTCATTCATTTCTGTAATCCTGTACATGTAATGCAACCACCTTTCTTTTTGAAGGGAGTAAATGTGTGGTACATGTTTGTAAATAATGTTCGCATAGCACTTGTTGCCTTTTGTTGTATGTCGAGGCTCATTTCAGCGCTTAAATACATTGTTTATATGTAATGAACTGATGAATCCATTCTTGCCTGCATAACTTTGTACATTTTTTGTGTCTGTAATGACATTATCTCCATTTTTTGTTTTTTTTGTTTTGCATTTGTACAGATGTTAAAGTTATCACTGCAGTTACATTACGGTATGAAAATAAAGCACTTGTTCTGTAACATACAACTAACTGATGTGATTGGACGTCACAACTGCCTGTACTTGAAATAATTTCCTGTACAAATATCAAGAGTGCAAACG
Source organism: Larimichthys crocea (assembly GCF_000972845.2). Taxonomy (NCBI): domain Eukaryota; kingdom Metazoa; phylum Chordata; class Actinopteri; family Sciaenidae; genus Larimichthys; species Larimichthys crocea. Next base: position 18,164,063 of record NC_040023.1, read on the forward strand.
TGAAATACAGCAAGCGAATATTTGAAAGATCCCATTAAAAACAAACTGATGTTCAAAGCGAACGATCAGCAGTATTTCCCCGATGCTTGTCCTTGAGACATAACTGCTCATTAAATAGTTAGACGCTTTAAAGGTTTAGAATACTCATTAATTATTGAACTGTCTAGACATCTTGATAGTTGCCTGATGAAATAACATGGCAGTTAACCTCAGTACACAAACATCTTTCTGGCATTTTACCAAAATCACTACAGAACACCACAGCGTGTCAAATACATTGAAAAGCCCCAAAAGAATGAAATTAATACACATTGTGCATTTTTGCAACATGCAAATGGACCCCTGCACTATTTCCAGAGATGTTCAGTAATTCATTACTGAATTAATCATTTTTAGGACCTCAGTTCAGATAATAATAAATTAAACAAACTTTAAAAAATTATATTGAATGATTATAGCTGTTTTATGAAGTGGTAGTTTATTTCTGGGTATCCAAGGACAATTCGTTGCAGTGCAGTGACCTCTGGTGTTCATTTTGTTTATTAACCAACAGTACTTGAGACGAGGAATCCTATTCATCAACAGGTGCTGCCACGTCCGTAAAACTTTGCAACAGGTTGTTTTTCTAATTATTAAAGACACAGATTTAGAATTTTTATTTTTATTTTAAGACAATTCAGCTGTAGTTTCAAGGTTCTTTCATTACATTTCACCTTCAAGGCATGTAGAGACACAATGCAACATACGCCAACATTTCTCCTCACGCAATCCCAACGGAAATAAACATAATGATTTTCATTGAATTCAAGCCACGTGCCATATCATTCGCTCTTAATTTTTTACGTTTCGAGTCGCTGACTTAACATCTGAAATGTGTCATTCAGAGGTCTGGATCCATACTCAGAGAATTTCATTTGTAGTACATCTGAGTGTAGTCCAAAGCAGTCCTAAACCAAAACTGCTAAAATAACAAATCAGCCACAAAGATGATCCAACAACGTGCTGCTTTACAGTCTTTCAAATCAACAGTACGTAATCAACAGTGTGCTCTCTAAAGTGGAGGTGCTTTGACCGACACCGAAACATTTCATATCCAGCCCCGTGTTGAAAGGAATCTGTCAATCATGTCAAATGACCTCGCTGGTTGGTCATAAGGCAGAATGTGTCCCCCTCCTCGGATGATGACCTGTGTGACAAGGAGGACACAATAAAGAATTTAAAAACAGGCGTTCACAGTGCACTTTTCACATTGCTTTGACTGTTTATATCTGCTCACCTGGTAAAGCTCCTTCACTTGTCTCACGTAACCTGCCACCTCTGTGTCGCTGGGCTGAACCTTCCAGTGGAAGCGTGGAGCTGTTTTGTACTCAGCCGCCCCGGTCCAGTTGACAGTAGGCAGGAACCTCTCTGTCAGCGGGGCTGCTACGATTACATCCAGCTGACCGCTGTAGATTAAGACCTGGATGTATGTAGAAAAGGACCAAACAGGAGACTGTTAGAGGGGCTTCCTCTTGATGAAAATAAATCTCAATATCAGTAACGTGATTATACGTGAACACGTAGAGGATGTTTTCTCATCTGATTTAGTTAGAATATTCAATCGTGCTACCGTGACCTAGACTGTTGTCACGTCACAACACCAATATACAACTCAAGTGGCTAATCCTACACCACCCTCACCCTATAGTTGTCCATCAGCACCCCCAGCCATGGTTTGATAGTCTTCATGACATCCTGCAGAAGGTGCTTCTCCACCTCTGAACCATCGTGGAAAGTAAGGTTCCCTACATGGATGGCACGTCGCACCGCTGGCAGAGTCACAAATTGGGAGAAGTACTCCTGGTCTTCGGGTTCCTGTGGTGCACACAGATGTAATGGTTAGTTCAATAGCAATTTTTGCTCAGGCAGCTTTGAGCTCTGCCAGTGTTTCAAAGTACCTGACATGTCAAGTAGTTGTAGTAATTGGTGCAGCCTGTAGCATTTTGGAAGAAGGAGGGATACGGTTCCACATCACCATTCAGCAGGCTGTCAAACACCTGAAGTCAAATGTTGACAAAACAAAATGGACACATCTGTCAGACTCTGTTGTGAGTATCAGAAAGAAAAAAATATATATTAAAAATTGCATTTATGGCAAAATGTAAATCTAGACAAATTATGTTAACAGCAAACCAAAGAGGCATGCAGCATCTCTTACCTTAAAAGCCTCGATCCACTTCTCCTGTTGGATGAGTTTAACCCCGAGGTCGGTCTGCTGGATGACATACTGTTTCTGGAGCTCATCGATCATGCCTGTCTGGTACAGGAACTCACCGTAACCACCCATCATCTGAAATATAATAAAGTAAAATATTAGAGTCATCTTTCTGGTTAGTACAAGATTTAGTAACCAATTTTAATAACTAAAAGTCAAGACTGCTTGATGGCCTTGATGACGCACCATTTCTGGATCACAGAGCCCATCACCAATAGCCATCCCTACGAGGTTAATCTTCACTTTGGCAGTGGGGTTGTTTTTATGGATGTAGTAAGAAATGGCAGGAACATACTTTCCTGCATAAGACTGTATGAGGACAGAGAAGGTTAACATACTTTAAACAGATTTAAATGAAGTCTAGTAAAGTAGAAATAAAACATACCTCCCCTGTTGCATAGAACTCATTGGACTGATACTCCGGAAAGAGCTGGAAGAACTGTATTAAAGCACTTTAAAAAAGGAAGAGATGGGAATAATAAAAAAAAAAAAGTTAGTGACAGTCCCAAGTGACACAGATATTATGCTTGAGTTGAATGGCAATGTTTTACCTGTACAGATCTCTGCCAACATCGTCCTGGTTCTGAGCAAAACCTTTGTCATCTTCAGTGAAGCTGAAACCTGTTCCAACCTAGAAAAAAAAAAAGACTTGTAAGTAAATATTCACACATATAAAACACTGATGAGTAATTTGTGGCTTTTGTTTGTCTAAGGATAAATAAGTAACACGTACAGGATTGTCAATGTACAAAACTGAATATCTCGATGTCCAAGCGTAATCTCTCAAACCAACTGCAGAGACAAAAACAAGCAGAACAGAAAAATTAAACACTCCAATACAAACTATGCAGGGCTCAAGCTAATTACATCAAATGAGATTACAGCACATGATCATGTATGCTTCTTACCAGTCATGTTCTTGTACACCACATACGGTCCATGTTCCACAAAGAGACCGAACATGGAGGTGCCACCCGGCCCACCTTGCAGCCAGAGCAGGACCGGAGCTTTATCTGTGTTCGCCTGTCAGTCACAGTAGGACACACAGAAAGGTCTCAGCACCACCCAGTGGTCAGTTTATTAAACAGGACGGTTAAAAAGGAAATAAACCACACATTATTAGGACAGTGCTACGTTGTTACTCAACTTCCTAACCAGCACCAAGAGGCTCAGGAAGAGCTTCTGCCCTCAGGCCACGAGGATCCTCAACACTGCCTAGGATGAGTTATCCTTATAGTTACTGTTGTTGTTTTTTGTTATTGTCTAGAATGTTTTAAAGATTTTGAACCACCTGAGGGAGGATGATATGCAGCAAAAAAACGCATGTCAGACTTAAACCCTGGGCCAAGACCCGAGCCTTTGTACATGGGGCACAACATCTGTCTTTTGTCACCTAATATGAAAATAAGGTATAGAAATTAAGACCATGAATGTTGAAATTGTTGTGTTTTTTTTATTTATTTAAGTGCAACTATAGAGTGAAAAAAAAAGCAGGCCACTTCCTCTGTTGGTTCTGCATGCAACAGCCAGAAATCATGTTGAAATATGACAAATAAATAAATAAATCACACAGCTGCCAGTCTTGGGACATGGTGGTGATGTATCAGTATGTGTGTTAGTAAACACTGTCCCTGAATGGTAGCTGTCACACATCGTCAACTGAAATAATGGAATGAAAAAGCTTATTGGACTGAATGCAGATTTATTTTTGAGGAAGATAAATGTTAAAGCCGTGCACTATGATGGTTTATTTTAAAAAAAACAGAAGACTGATCTGTAATTCAGTGTCATGGGAGTGGCATGTGACATTGTTACAGTAAAGTATGAAATGCAGATATGACACATGGTTACTGATTTATAGCTTTGACCAAAAAAAAGAAAAAAAAAACTAAGAAAAATGTGACCTCAACACAAAACAAAGTTCACCATCATTCCTGCGCTGCAGCTGACTAAATACGCACAGTGCAAATCTTATCACAGGCTGACTCAGCACCTGAAGTTGAGCCCTAAAAATAAAAATAGAAGCATGACTCGTCAAACTTTCTGTCACGGCCTTGTGATCTACACCCAAACTGCAGCAGTGACATTAATGGAGTTGTTATTTGGAAAGCCCCTGAAAGAAAACAAGAAGTATGAGCCTACCATGAGTGCAGGGAAGAACCAGAAGAAGAGGTTGCTGTTGTATTTTTTGTTAACAGTGAGGTACCCGGCATAACTCTTGACGTTGGCACCTGGCAGATCTCCTACCAGACTCAGTTTCCTGGCTGAAACAAAAAAGAAAAGCTGTGATTGGTGCCTCATGTGATCATTACATAACTGAAACAAATACAAGCTTTGCTGGCTGCAGTGTTGTGACAGTATGCTGTGGTGAGGGATGCACGCATACCTTCATCTATGGCGCCCTTCTCCAGGTAAGGAGTGAGAAAAAGAGGAGACCCGGGGTCGGCTCCACCAAGGCCGCTGACACGGTGAGATTTCCGGCAGAAAAACGACGAGCAGCCCCGGGAGTGTGCGGAGTGCAGAGTGCAACACAGTAACAGGACACCCAGAGTTTCTCTCCACAGCCTGCCGAGATTTAAAATGAATATCATGCTCACATGCCTCGGGTCAGTGGTGATGTGTGAAGCTCAAACACTGCAGGTCACTCACATTTCAAAACAAGCCTGAGCACGTGTCTGACGGCGCGCGGGATGAATTAACAAACACACCTGGATGTCACACTCACCTCATGTTCACGTTGTTTCCGTGGCAACGGAGGGTAACCTGTAACCAGAGAGACTTCTTTAAGGTGGTCGGTCAGCTGAGTGTGTGTGTGTGTGTGTGGGCCCGACTGAAGAGTGTGAGCCTGCAACTCTGAGTCACATGATCAGCTCTGTATATGGTCATATGAGCTGATCACGTGGTAGATGTTGCAGCCCTCAGCATGGTCTTACAGGAAACTCAAGGCGTTTACACACAATTATATATAATGTTATGTATTTCTATTAAACCCTTTATGTATATAATTAATAATAATAATGGATATTTTAACCTGCACTCTATTAAACCAGTAAAAATTACTATTCCGTGTTGCATTCAGGGACACTGTCAGCTGGAGAAAATGTGAAAACAAAGTGACATTTAAAAAATTAGAAATGTTACAATGCGGGCTTATCCAACATGCACACTATTAGGACCCTGTTAGTGCAAGAAGAGAGCTCTTATTATTAATTAAACTAACCCTAACTCTACCCCTCACTCATCAGCACCTAACTCAAATAGTGATTTTAGTCTAAATGCTGGGATTTTTTTTTAAAGCTGCAGTTCTTCATTTCTTGCCACTAGATGGCAGAAGAACTCCAGAAGTGTCTCCAAGCTGACTGACATATTTATACCAAGCACCAACCTCTGGTGCTGGGAAATGAAGCCACATGAATGCAAATGAAAGCTACTAAAAAAAATGGAAGTACATAGCTCTGGTCCTAGTGACAGTTTACAAAACTACATCCTTATTATTTTTTATTGCATTGTCATCAATATCTCACATATTATCACACATCAAATATCACAGTTATCTCATTTAAATGGTAGTTGTTGTAGTCATAGTTTAATTTAAGCACACAGCATTTATTATTTTCTTTTCAGCACAAAATGTTAAAGCGCTTCCCTATAAACGATATACAGCATGTTGTTGTCTTCTGTGTGCCTTATGTAATTAGGAAGCATAAAAACTGGGACACTGCTGGTTTGGGTTTGCTTTTCACTGTCATCTCAAAACCAGAGAATAAACATGTGGGTAGAGGCACTTGTTGACGAAGCAAAAATAATCAAACCTCCACAATGGAAAAATCATTCTCAACACACTAGAAAATGAACTATTAAAATTGCATAGTGTGTTTTCTCCTCTACTAGCCCCCCCAAAAGCATATTATATGCCACCTGTTTGGCACCAGATGGCAGATAGGTACTAGCCAGCTGAAGAAGACAGTAAAAAACAAACTTAAATGTATTTTTTTAGGACCTGGTTGATACAAACCTAGAGCAAAATGAAACTGAATAATTGATTTGTATTCATCAGGTGACCAGAAATACAACACACTGGGATGATAATGTTCTTCCATGTCTGATACCACTGTATATAAGAACACTGATTGTCCTAAACTTGATTGATATAGTTACAGCTGTAAATAACAATTATTTTCAATATCAGTTCATCAGTTTTTTGGGTGATAAAATATGAATAAATGTTGATCACTGTTTACCAAAGCCCATGTTGACATGTCCAAATGTCTTGTTTTGTCCACTACCCAAAGATATTCAATTTTCTGTCTTCTGATTAAAGCCAGGGGGAAAAACCTTAAATCTTTGGAGAATTTGGACAAATTTTCTTAAAAGTGACTCAAAATAATTAATTAGCTATCAAAATAGATGGTGATTTTATAGTTGGCAATCAACTAACTCTAGATGGTTAGCTTTAAAACATTTCAGACTTACATGGAGAGCACTCATTATAAATGTCAATACCTGATATAGTACCTAAAAAATCTATTAGCACCTAACTTTGTGTGATTTTAGTATCAGTGCTGGGATTTTTAAAGCTGCAGTTCCTAATTTCTGGCCACTACTGGGATTTTTAAAGCTGCAGTTCCTAATTTCTGGCCACTAGGGGGCAGAAGAACTCCAAAATGACAGCTGCCTTACACACAACTGTGCCATCTTTATTCCTTTTACTTAATTTTAGAGTGTGGTGGTGACAGACATCTTTGATGCAGTTCACAATGGAAATAAAGAAGCTCCTCACAGCTGGGAAGAAAATCATAGACTGTGTTGTGACAGCTCAAGCGAACAGGTGAGGAGGAGGAAAATGTAACACCTTGTCTACTGCTGACAATGCAGTGTATTGTCTGATTACACTCATTTTTAAGTCTGTCTTGGTGGCCTTTTTAAAAAAAGAAATGGGCTCTTTTAGGAAGCTGGTAAGGCTTCAAGATAAGTCTTTTTTTGAGGCAGACACACATCAGCTCATTTTCTTTTCTGTAACCCATATTTGCGTACAGTTTAATTGCACACTCTGATCTGGAAGCTGCATCTTTCTCAAGGGCAGCTCAGCAGTAGTAATGACAGAGAAGGGAGTGCTTCTGTTTTACTTAAATGCCCAGATTTATTCTGCCACTGCAGAGATCAAACTGACAACCTGTTGGACACAAGCAAAATAAAGATCACAGCAACCAGCACAAGATGTTCAAGGAGATACAGTAAAAGAAGAACAGAGGCTTCAGAAATCTGTAGTTAATGTCACAAAGACGCCACATCCATCTTTTTTCTTTCTTTTGTTTAAGTGTGTTTGATCTCAGGGTAAAGGGTGAAGCCATCCCCAGCAGATGGCGCAAAACTATTGGCATTCATTCTGGCTCTTCGAACATAACATGACATAACATGACATCTGATGAAAATATGCATTGGCAAAGCTTGGAATAATGTGGTTTAGCCAGTGAGGGCCTTTGCATGAATCTCATATAACCGTGGCTTTGACGTCTGTTTTGGATTCTGCAGACAGAACTTAAGTCTGCAGTTTTTTGGGCTTCTTTTCAGGCTCGCTTACATCTGGCAAACCCTGCTCCAAACTTTCACTTTAAGAAGGCGCGTCTAGCTGCAGTGTAGTGTGTTTATTACAATCCTTAAAGTGGCACATGGAAACCATAGCTGATTTCTACATGGCATGAATCCAGACCTACAGATTCTGTCCGTCCAGTGTGCTTTGGAAAAACTGATCCACGGAGTGTATTCCTGTAGCTCTTGACTATTTTTATCTACACCTTCCAGTGTATGCGGCAGCGTGAGGGCGCACAGCGAGAGCGAGGAGGGGGGAAAAGAAGGATCAGGCGGGCGGACTCAAGACACACTGGTGGCTGGTGGGTTCGTGGACTCGAAGCGACACAAGAAACAGTCACCGGTACAGTCGTCAAAGGTGAAGCACATTGGGACGTGAGTGAAATGGAGGCACCGCCGGGGACGAGCTGCTGTGAGCGCACCTTGGCCAAACGGGAGTAACCGAGCCGTGAAACCGGGTTTGGTATGGCAGCATCCAGTAACTCAAGCCTCTCAGGTTCATCTGTGTCCTCAGGTAAGAGTTCACATAACCTAGACTCAAACTATAACAATAACAACAACAATAATAATAATAATAATAATAATAATCATAATAATAATCATAATAATAATAATAATCTGTGTGCTTTGAAACTGCTTTTATTTGGCTCCAATCAAACTTTTTTCAACATCTTATCTAACATATGCTCAGCACAAACACACGCACCAGGACATCTTCATCTTCATCCTTATCTCACCATGTGCTTGTTAACCAAACATTATTTCAGTGTCTCCCAGTGACTGCTGTGATTTAGGATGAATGATAAGTAAGAAAGCATCACCATGTGTTGTATCTGAATGCAGAGGTGGAAACATTAGAGAGAAAAGGGCACCTTCCGTGTGCAGAGGAATTATAAGGTTGTGAGCCATGCAGCCAGCCTGATGTTGGGTTTGGATGTTATCATTAGAATTGCCAATCATCTACATAATTCACTGACTGACTTTCCACTTGGCTGACTTTAACAATTATCTTTGGCTTGTGTAGTCTACCATTTTCCCAAACGAGGCACCAGGCTGAGACGTTTTCTGACATTGTAAAAAATAAAATAAAAATCCTAATGTTATGGTCAAGTGGCATAACAATTCATACTGTTACAGTGTGCACAAAACTCCAATCAGATCTCCATTGTGTATGATGAGGTGTAGTTCAGCAAGTAGCACCTATTACATATTCATAAAAAATGTCAATTTCAGGGTTCAATCTTCACAGAAGGAGAACAGAAAGTGGGTTAGCAGCTGTTCAAATAAACACAGCGTGAAATAGCAGCTCCATGCTTGTCTCAGTGTGCATTTGTTGATAAAGCTTGCTGCTCATGTTTGCTATAGGGTATAAAGTACAAACTCCACTATCACAGTGTGTTTGATGTGGAAGCTCCACCAACAACCAGAGGCGTGTGTGACGAGGAGAGGGAGAGGCTGTTTATAATACCAAGCTCAGCACTTTGTTTACTGTTTCCAACATTACATTACCCAGCAAATGAATGTTGCATGGCAAAGCTATATGTTTATTACAGGGTGAGTACATTGTATAGTATACACACTGTTTGTTTTACTTTCTTCCTCTCTCTGCATCCTGACCACACCACACAGCCAGAGTCACATTTCCCAAGGTACTGCCCAATGGGAGGGACAGACAGCCGCTTCCAAGCTGATATAGCCTGTAACAACCACATGCTTCACAAAGCATTATCTCATGTGTGCGTTTCAGAAAGCAGCGGATTTACTGTTTGACCACTGCTGCTTTAAGAGGAAAGTCTTTTCCCTCTGTGGCATTGGAGGGTTGTCATTACTGCTGGGCTCTCAATATAATTATCAGAGGTTACAAGCTGCGTTGCTGCCAGGGATAGAGTGGTTGTCACAAGGGTATTATTATTTTCATGCAGAACTCTTTGGCAGTCAGACACAACATTTGAATAATCTTGTCTATGAGGCATGTGACTCAAAAATGAATCTCAGCTCAATTTCTGCTGTCTGTTCCGGCTGCAAACAAAGTGCTCTCGGTCTAGGTATTTCATCTGCATCTAATGATAAGCTTATCTAGTAATTTTGTTTCTGAGGCTGTTGTTCGGGGCAGAGTGTGTAAATAAAGTTCATCCGACTCGTCTGTGTGAGCAATCAAAGTGTCACTGATGGCTGCTTTTTGTGCTGATCTATGATAGTGGTAATTATATTATGGGAGCAAACATTGATTTATTTATGCACTTCCTGCAAATTATTGAAATAACAGAGCAACTGTATGGACTCAAACCACTTTGTAATGTGTGGACTGCATTATATACACACAGTCTGTAACCACAGCTTTAATACACAGGTGAAAAATAGACATTTTTGAGGCCAGTCACAGCATAAAAGACAAACCGAAATGATTGCAACATGATTGCAGCATATATGTTGCAATCTTTTCGTTTCTTTTGGAAAGATATTTTCTGGCTGTTCGTCTGGTTCAGGGAGATTCCTCCACATTCTTAGCACATGGAAGCATGTACTGTACCAGCAGCACACCATTTGCAAAACGGCTCCAGGAAATAAAGCTTTGAAAATAAATTGAGGGATAGAGCATGAAAGTATGTCTTCAGCTCTGGGGCCTTAAATGACAAAATTGGTCAGGGAGGCAGAATTACAGCCATGTATTACAGAGAGGCTGTCTGCACAACACGATCCTGCACATGTTTTTGGCAAATACTGCAGTTCACCTCAAAATCTTTCCACCACCATCTATTTCTTCTTCTGTCTTTACCAGTGTAAATCATGTAGGACAGGATTTGTATCATCGGCTTACTGACATTATCTGGAAGTTTTACAACATCAGTGAGGAGGAAGTTCATCCTAATATATCCCAGCAGTCAATCCTGGATTAATTACAGTGACAGACTCTCCCAGTGGCGGTACTAAATTACTCTTTTCACTCATCTTAACTTAACCGCAATTCTTGTTAACAGTAAAACACACAGTTTCGCTAATGGTGACCGCTGCCCCAGTAGCACACAAACACACTCCAGAGAGGCACCTTTATACCTGTCACATATTATCTGGTCAGCACTAAGGCAGTGTTGAGATGCTTGTTTTGGATCAGTGTAGTACACAGATGGTCTCCCTGCTGCAGTTCTGCTGCATCCCACTGACACGATAGTGAGTGAGTGTGTGTCTTTGTGTGAGGGTCTGCATGTATCTGCAGCGTTGCACTCTCTCTACTCCAGAATGTGTCATTTATGTATGTGAATAATACCGGCTATAGATTACATAAGGAGAAAAAAAACACATAATCAAGGAGTAATTCAGTTGTTATTTGAAATTCTCTATTTGTGTCAGGTTTGTCAAATGGCCAATCCAATTATGTTTACTTCCATAGCCAAGCTTAATCACATTTACAGTTTCAGGGCCTTTGGAGAGCAATCTTTCAAAACAATAAATTGGTATGATCCCCTTCAACGAAAGACAAAAAAATGGTTGCAAATTTGCAAAGGTCTTGGCAGGGAGGGATCCACCTTACAGCATATAGAGTGAGCACAGAGTATTGAAAAAGGGAAAACAACAATTACAACTAATACCATTCCAGGCACGAGTCTGTGCAAAGTCATTTAAATCATTCAGGTAGCCCTGATCTTCCCAACAACAACCAGGCTCTTTTTCTGAATGGCTTGTTCAGTTCTAGCAGAACAAACTGCTGCAAAATGCTGCAGTGAAATATGTGGCTGTTGCACATTGATACCAACTTGGTCATCATCATTGCTTTGTCAAGGTCGCAATAACAACGACCCTCGGGATCTTGGTCACCTGAGGAGACAGAGAACACAAAGGATGTCATTATTGTCGGGGCACAATCACATCCTTAAAATGAAAAAAGATCGGAGGTGCACCAATACAAACAGAAGCTCACAAACTCATTCACCTTCTGCCACTCAGACATCTCGACCACAGCGTAGATGGAGCGGGTGCTCATAGACTCAGGAATCATAAAACTGAAACAGGACTTGGTGGAACCTAGTCTTGGTTTTTTCACAAGGTGACCCATTTCTACTTGTGTAGACCTTTAATTAAGGCTGACACGGTGAGAGTGTTTGTTTTGTTGCTTGCATCTCGAAAACAGACAGCACAGGCAATATGGTGTGGTGACGTCTGTGCAGCTTGCACAACTGTAATTCATGTGTTTGCAGATGCACCTTGAAGTCATACCCAGTATTAATTAGTAACCAGTACAGCGAGGAGAGGATAGAGGTTTTACCACCAGAGTCCAGAATACATTTTCTTGTTTTAAGCTTGCAGAGAAAAAAATGTATGAGCTGATGACTTTCACTGTCAAATGCAAATGCAGTAATACATTTTCTGTAGTGGTAAAGGGCAAATTCATCACTAATTATGTCCAATCTATCCTGGTGGGTGTTTCAGTCTTTTAAAAATAGTATAATCTTTTCCCTTCCCTTAAGCATCCAGGTTGTTAGAAAGAGAAATCCATTGTTCTCATACCACTGAAAGTATGTAATTAGTGTCATATTCAAAAGAACCTGTCTAAACATTTCAGGCTGTCAAGTGTAAATCCTGAGGACGATCCTGTTTTATGCAGGTCTGTTCACCTGGCTGTTATCTGCCTGTAATCGCAGACACAACAGACACTACATATATTGTTCCAATATACATTGATCAATCAATGTCTTTCTGTTGTCCGGAAAAGAGGAAGTGAAACATGATCCACTTCATATTACCTCTGTAAGTACTGTTTTATTATACATATGCAGCAATACCACTCCCCCAAATTACATGTTATTACATTGCCAGCTATGTAACTTAAGATAAAGTGGTCAATTACACTCTTTCTGCTGGTATTTGTTGTTTTTGTAGGGGGGGGAGTTGCAGCAGGGCTACAGCTGAATAGCTCTACTATTCCATTCGTTGTGTCACTTTAAATATTCTTTATCTAGACTTCTTTTGAATGAAAATGAGTGATGTTTAACACGATTGTGCACAAGGTACAAAATACTTTTAACTTGTTGAGCTGTGCAGCCATGTACTCGTTTGACCTCAACGCAAGTTATAGTTTCATGTGCTGAAGTTGAATTTTTTGCGTGTGCACTCTAGAGCAGACGTTATCTCAGGGGATAAAAGTCTTAGGCGAGCTCGATCTTCATTCATCACATATTCTCTTTGTCACCAAAGCAAACACCCGACGGTAATTATTTTATTGAATGCTTCTGACTGGTGAGTAATGGAGGGCAACACAATTAATAGCTGTTTCTTCAGGGGGGAAGAACCCTCCGGCTGCTCCAGAATTTTAAATTCTCCCTGATCATCAGACGCGCCACAAACTCTGAGCTACTTACTAAATCTTTTTGATGTTCTTCTGTGTGTGTGTGTTTATGATGGTGCGTGCGTGTGCTTTTGTGTGTGTGTATATATATATATA
>NC_040023.1:18177516-18210334 GCF_000972845.2 Larimichthys crocea
GAGAGTGGGCATGTACAGTGTGGCCTAATGTATTTGCACGCACGTGTGTGTACGATTGCAAAGTGTGTGCCAGTGTTCGCGTCAGAATCGACCCTTAAGAGCTCCCTTTTTTTCTGAGCCAGCACGACTGCAGAATTCCAGACTGAAATGCCATTCGTCATTAAAAATAATCAGATTGAAAAGAGAATACTTGGCAGCAAACCAGATGAAATCACATTCTTTAAACAAGCCGCAGTGGAATAAATCTTTCTGACTGTTGCCAGTGCAATACACAGTGACAAAGCTTCAGCATTAGGACAATACATTTTCCAAGGCAGCTTGGCCACACACCAGCAAACTGAGCCTGAAGCCTATTTATTTGTATTTGAAGGCAGACTTTCAGCTAAGGCCTTTATCAACCACATTTGCTCTCATAACATACACTCCTCAGTCAAGCTGCTTTTTCACCATTTACATAATTATTCAGCTTTTGATCACCTGCACCTATCTTGTCCCTCTGGTGTAATTATTTCAGCTCTTTTCAAAGTAACCGTGCTATTATGATGAGGAGCAATGAGGAGCTTTTTGGTCTCTTTGATAATGTTGTAACCAGCCTACAGTCAAACTGCTGCTGCAGTGAGCAGAGAAAACAGTATAAAGGAAATACTCTGATTGCCTGCTCTTCATGTGCTGTCACTATATATATATAGCACAAAAACATACAGAGACTTGAAGCACTTAGAGAACTTGTGATTCAGTTTTAACACAAAGACATTCAGATGAGTGAGTTTCACAGTTTTGCTGCCTGTATCTCGGTGCCCACATCCAACAAGTGCTCACTGGTTTTCACACCCTCTCAGGTGTATTTATCTTTTCCCCTCTGGCCCCTCAGGGAGTATTGCTGATCTGCTCATGAGTTCAGAGGAATGCTTCAAATGAAAAACATGTATCTTCTGGACCAACATGATTCATTATTAGCACATTTGAGTCATTCAGCAGTGTTGCTGGGAATTAATGAGAAATATTACACAAAGCATGTGAGAGGCAGATGAATCATTTATTGTCTTAGCAGCTATTTTGTGCATTTGCCGTGGTGTAGTATCATCAGCCTATGTTATAGTGATAGACCAACATGACTGGATGCTATTTGATCGGGTCATCCTAGTCTGTCTCATTGTGTTAGGCATAGAGGCGTAGTGATCATGCAGGAATTTTGCAGTGCAGCAATAAAATGTTTCTGTAAATGGGTCAAAACCCGTTAGTTCTTACTGTTAGTCTTATTTTCTGTTGTACTATGTTTTAAATTATGAGTTAACATTACAATGCAATAGCTCAGCTCATATTATCTTCAAATTAATGTAATTATAGCTTTGTTTGTAACATAAAACAGCAGCAACATCGTTATTTGAGTTAAAAGATTTGTGTTTGACCTTAGAAATAGTAGCTTGACATAACTTTTAACCACATCTCTGGACTTTCCTCGACATGTGCAGTTGCTGTGGTATGACATGAGGATCATTTAAACTGAGTAAAACTATGCTGCACCATTTATGTTGTAATGACAGCCAGACATTTTATTACATTACAGGCACTGTAGTACACTAGAAAAATATTGTCACATTTTTGACTCATTTAGTGACACGTTTAGTACAAGTCATTACTTTACCCAGTAGGTACTACAGTAAATTACCAGTTGCCACAGGGTATTTCCTTCATCACCTCTCTAACGCTTTTCAAGCTAATATAACAGCACACTCCATCACATATTCCAGAAATGTGTTTACATAATCATAAATCAGCCGCCACATTTCCCTCAGAAAAGTCGTCCTGTGAGTGGTGATGTCTAAATTGCATTTACTTAGATTTGATTGGTGTGTTTGTCCTCTTATCTCCGAACGGCAGCGTTGTGTTCTCAGGACCCCGCCAGCGGATAATATAGATCAGGTGTTTGGCGTCACGATGTTTAGCGAAACAAGCCTGACATCTGTATTGATTGTCCTTGAAGCACAGACACTGATTAGAAGTGTTTTCACTGGTGCATCTCGAGAGGCAGCTGCACAGTGTGAGGCCATATGCATAATTATAACAGAGAGATAAACAACAGTGACATAACCATGGCGAAGGGCTCACAGTTGGTCCACTGGGAAAGGGACAGAAATGGAGGTTTTAATGAGAAAACAGGGCACAGTCTACTAACACCACTTTGTGTTCCTAACAGAAACCTGCTTTCCTTTTTTCTTTTTTCTTTTTTTTCACAGACCCTGAGGATTACCAACCGCCCATATGGAAGTCCTACTGTGAGTAATTAATTGATTTTATGTGCTGATTAGCAATATTTTAACCTGACTGTGGCCTTTAGTTTGTTTCTTTAAATAACAGCACATGTATTTGTGACCTATAAATAACAAAGAGACATTTTTCTATACTTGTAAGAATTGGGTTTTGTTGTACATGGTACAATTAGATACGCCGCAGGTTCATGCACAAAAGGCACACACTCACCCACACAACACAGTCACACATGCACAAATGCAAAGCAGCAGATTCCTGATCTCCTGAATAAAATAGGTTACCATCACCGGGGAAAATAAGATTTTCTACCTGCAAAGAGGCTCAGCTGAAATGGGGTCCTCAGAACACCCACCTCATTATACAATGTTTTTTGCCATGTGGGAGGAAATGGGTTGAGTCCTCAGAATACGTGTGATGCATTTCACCTACAGTTCAACAATTTACAGCTTTTAGCCGCATTTTTTCCTCTATAACTGAATATTTTTGCTGTATAATTTTGCTGCTTTTCTAAAGTCTCCTATCTTCTTCTGACTCCACTGGTCCTTTCTGCTGAGGTATTTTTAGAGCTCACTGTGTCACAGGAATGGATGATGTCCAGATCTTACTGGTTGGCTTAAGTCAGTCTGACAAAACATGAAAATTCACAGTCAGGAGTCTTCCTTCCCCTGCCTGGAGAATCTGCTGCGGTGAAGACTTAGCACAACCTCACACAGAAATTTCTTTGCTGTAGTACTGGCTTGTAGAAAATGAGGACACTGTTGTAGTCTCCAGTCCTCAGCCGCGTGTCACACATTTATAGACTGCCAAACAAGTGCACTACAGTATAAGACAGTAAAGACTGCCCTCTTTTTTTATATAAAGACTGGTTTGTGAAGTGGCATTTTGTCAAACAAGAGAGAATCACCAGTTCTGCACATGAAGGATTAGAAATTGGATATGAAGAAAGGAACCACACTCAGCTACTGATTCCTCTCTATCCTTACAGACATCCCATACGAGGAAACAGCAGAAACCACAGAAGTGTTTTGGCTTCTCTCACTTTTTAATCACTAATTGTAATGTACCGATTCTGTGAAGCTGCTGAGGTGTTTGCGGTGATTACTCTGCCTGTCGTAAATCCCTCAGTTCCATTTTCACTTTGC
The DNA here is from genome assembly GCF_000972845.2 of Larimichthys crocea. NCBI lineage: Eukaryota > Metazoa > Chordata > Actinopteri > Sciaenidae > Larimichthys > Larimichthys crocea. The sequence continues at coordinate 18,180,930 of NC_040023.1, forward strand.
TTCACTAATTTACTCCAAGTTCTCCCAATATTTTATGTACGCCTAATACAGAAAAGCTTGGAGTGTGGATTTATAGGTGTAGGTATTTGGAAGGATCTTGTGCACACATAAGTGCACATTAGGTAAGTGCACAACAGAACTTAATTCACACAAATGGATTGCAGATATACGGCTCCTGTCATGTAAACCACTGACTGCTTAACCTTGCATATGTAAGTTAATTGCTCCTTTTGTACTTTTGCACTGTCAGAGCTGTGGTCAGATGCTGGGCTAAAGGCTGTTAAGTGGAGATATTGGCCAGTTTATGAAAAAGCTGCACCACAGCATTTAGTTTCCTTCATCTTGAGTGTGTATTGGGGTTGTTATTATGGTAGCAAATCTACAATATGTATGAAATTACAACTCGCACTGAGCTGTGTACAGAACTCATAATTAACATCCATGTGTTTCTCTAACAGTGTACCAACTACAGCAGGAAGCCCCAAGACCAAAGAGGATCACGTGTCCTCAGGAGGTCAGTACAAGAGGCTATTGTGTAGAGCTTAAATTATTATATTATACCATTAGGTTGTAGAATATGACAAAAACAGAAGTGGGGAACAGCAGTTATGTGGTATTTTACTGGAATATTACCTAAACAGTTTCTGATTATTCACATATAATTCATCTTTTTCAAATGCCGGTTAATCATTGATTGACTGGTTGAAATCAGCTACACAAACCACAGCCACAAGATGTCATAATTATAGAATTTTATATTAGTTTTCTTTCTTTCTTTCTTTCTTTCTTTCTTTCTTTCTTTCTTTCTTTCTTTCTTTCTTTCTTTCTTTCTTTCTTTCTTTCTTTCTTTCTTTCTTTCTTATTTGTTAGACTCTTTTTACAAAATGAACCACCTCTTGGCCTCATTTATACTTCTTAAAGGCAAGAGTTGTTTCCCCTTGCTTCAAAAAACAGTCTACCAGACGACAGCCACACTGCATCCTGCAAACTCAGTCTTCACTCTGGAAAACATTCACTGACAAATGATTGAGCCTGGCAGCTGGAAGCCAGACCAGTCAGCAACCTATAGAGAGTGACCCACTGCGTCTTGAAACTCCCACAGCTCATGAGTTTAGAAACTCTGTTGTACAAGTGGAGAAAATTAAGCATGATCCACAACCAGCTTGGTTTATTATTTGCCGTTGATTTATTTAGGAATAGTTTGGGAGAAGTTTGACACCCCCCCATGTTTTTCTGTCTTTTGAGAAGACAAGTGATTGACATTGCAAGAGGTTTGTTTCCTCATTCAGACAAGCCTAAAGATGGTCTGTGTTGTGAAAGCAGAAAGTAAAAAACATCTTCAAATGGGCACCTTACTGTTGTTTTAAGACAAGTATAGTATCAGTGCAAACAGCAGAAACACTTTGGATGAAGAGCAAAGCCTTTAATCTCTCAGCTAGATGAATAAATGTAATGGAGCACGTTACTCTTCTTAATTCTGCCCTCACTGAGAAAACTGTCAATCTTCCATTGTACAGCTTACCAAAGATGATGCATGTCTCATCCTATTTTGCGTCTTGCCACGCCGTGATGAGCAAAGTGAGAGTTGTGGGCTGGCTGTGTGAGATTAGTGGCCACCCATTAATTCAAAGCACAAAGTGATGTTTGACATTAGTACCAAATCCATTATGAGCATAACTGTGGATTTTAAAAGTGATTCTACGCTATCATCTGTAAAGAGGGTCTAGATAATAAAATTGTTCATAAATCTTTAATCTTTCATTCACATTGAGTGGCGCTTAAAAAAAGTCAGAAAATGTAAGAAGTTAGCAATATCCTTTGCAAGATTTGTAATGTAGACTCGCTACACACCCTGTCGTGACACAGTAACACACTAAATATTAATTCTTTGCAGCTGGCCATCTATCACCAGCTGCTTTCTGGCGCTGCCTCTAATTCATCTCCACACTCTGTGATTTGGCTTTATGGTTTGGTAGCTGCGAATAGACGTGGGGGCACAGATGGAGATAATCTGTCTTGTGATGTAGAGTCCTTTATCTTTCACACAGCCTGTAAGAACAATTTGCAAAGCCATTTAATTGAGCTTTCATATCATGGTGTTTGAGGCAATATGTCCTGTTCTGGTTTACAGATGGAGAGCAGACCCAAATACTACGGCAGAGAGTGAGTGTAACTTCATTACTGTCATCGTTTTTATGCCAAATGCTACTGTGCAGATAATGTTTTTTTATTTATTTATTCCCATTACTGCCTCAGATCAGATGTGGTTATGGTTTAAGTGGGAGGATTAGTATTTTTTGTGAATGTGTGTCTCTTGGCTTTGGTAAGAGCTTGCCATGCAAAATGTAAATCACTGTGTATTTGATGAAATGACACGGAGGATAAGTTATAACCACAGCATTTTTTTTTTCTCAGATTTCATGGCATGATCCCTCGAGAATATGCAGATGAGCTGCTGGCAGGAACAGAGGGTGCTTACCTCATCAGGGAGAGCCAAAGACAGCCAGGGACACACACCTTGGCCTTAAGGTACCAACACCATCAGTATGCAGCACAGAATCCCTGAAAGGTCGGCCTCTGTGAGGAGCCTAGTCCTCAGTCTCCACCAACCTTTTCTTCACTCCCTCTTTTTCCATGTATCTCAACCCAGTTTTGGTCACCAGACCCTCAACTACAGATTGTTCTATGACGGGAAGCACTTTGTCGGGGAGAAGAGGTTTGAGTCGGTCCACGATCTTGTGACGGATGCCCTCATCACTCTCTACATTGAGACCAAGGCAGCAGAGTATATCGCCAAAATGACCACAAACCCCATCTACGAGCATCTTGGTTACACCTCGTTGCTGAAAGACAAGATGGTGCACAGGCTGAGCCGTGGACGCACAGAACCACGCAGGGTCACCTTCCAGACGGATGAAAAGGTGAGTTTTATGACTGTTCATGTCACTTGCAGAGTAGAGAGGCTGCTTAAAGGTCAAGCATCTACCTCATTGAGGTGTCCTTCAGCAAGGCACTGCCTCGCAGATGCTGTTGTGTGGCCGAACTGCTCTCTAGTTGAGTCAGTGAATCCATAAACAGATAATTAAATTATTATTTATTAGTTTATCAGGCTGAAACATCCCCAGATTTGCTCCTCTTTGCTTATTTTCTATCATTTTAAAGGATAAGTTTGACATTTTTGGTAAAAGGCTCATTCCGTTTCTTGTAAAAGTTAGATAAGTAGATCAATACCGCCAGCATAACTTAGCATAGACTGGAGACAGCATGCCTGTCTCTGTCCAAAAGTAACAAAACACACCTACCAGCACCTCTACTGAGCAGTAATTAATGTTATATCTCATTTGTTTAATCTGTACAAAAAATAAAGTGTGAAAATGACATGTTGGGGTGGTTTACCTGCTGTACTATTTCTTGGCCTGCACTAGTTATTTGTTGTCTAGAGATGTTGCATGCATCATGATGTTGCCAGGCAAGCATCATGAGAGCGGTAACGATTTTCTCATCTAGAAAGCAAATAAACATATTTCCAAAATTGTCTAGGATATTACTTTAAATGTAATATATGTGAGTGTATGCTTGTTGACTGGATAAAACAATCAAAGTTAAAGATGTAGCATTAGGCCCTACTGAAATGTTAATGGTCATTATGGACATAATTATCTAAATCAGTTACCTATAGTCCTCACAGTCACAATAAGAGTTATTTTATGATTAGACGTTTCTTAAGCATTTAGAAACGTCTAATCTCTGTGCATGTACATGTAAATGATCTAGTACATTTCCCTGAGCCCTGTGACAGACATAATAACTATGATTTTAATCTACTTCCATGCTGCTGAACATTTCCAGTAGGATGAGAGTGCTCTGAGAGGACACTTTGTCCTGTGAGTGAGACGTACAGTGCATTATCCCTGTAGCCCCTGGGTGTGTTCACTGCTGCTATGCTTTGTTGCATCCTCTGAAAGGTAATGATGACCAAAGGGACTGGGACTTTGCTCTGCCTGCGTATCAGACACGCTGATCTATGGTGAGACAAATTGCTCATTGTAGTCAATGGCACTTGTGGGCTTGTTGTCGGATTAAAGCCTGTGAATGATTTACTGTATCAGTGAGGAATGTCTGTTTCCCCGTCTGAATCCCAATTATCCTTCCACTAGGTGGCAATCTTATCTTGTTTCCGCCTCCTTTTGCACCTTGTGACAGCTCTTAAAATCACACCAAGCCCTTTTCAATAACAGATACTAAAGATTTCTCTGCCTTTTTCTTTTTCAGAGAATATGTATTTTATGAGCAGTGTCCTTTGTGTCTCTCAGCTTAAAGACCAGATTTATTGCTTTGGGGATGCTTTGTCTTCAAAATGTCAGCCTATAGTTTGTCAGCTTGACAGTCAGTCAGTGACAGACACACGACAGCCCTGTCAGCTGAAGCATCAGTTCCAGTATTAATATCGTCAGTCTTCAGTTTGGTCTTTGTAACTTAAGATATAAGCTATTATTGCAGCATTTTTGACCTAATGGTCATCTGTCAGTCAGTAGTCCATTGACTTCTAGTGGTTTCATACAGTATGGGGTTTCATACACATGCCACAACCAACCTCTAGGAAGCCCCTGGGGCAAAGAACTGCCCTCACAAGTGCTCTAAGACATGCAGACTAACCTATGTTTGCCTAACACACAGTACTTTATTGAACAGTGTCAAGCGCTGTTGCACTCTGTTTGACTTGCAGCTACGGTGTTTAAAATGTCGTGGACTGCATACTCCAATTAACCTCCATTTTGGCAAATAAATCTGGAGCATGTCTCCAGCTAAATGTCACATTGTCAGTCATCTCAGCACTTTCCTAAAACTGATTTCATATTCCTCCCTGCCAAGTTTTATACACGAGGATCTGAGTCAGTAAAAACTGTAATGATGGCATTTGAAAACCACCTGCCAGTCACTTCCCGAGAGAGCGAGAAGGGAGAAAAATATGCGTCTGCTTGAATATTACGTGTCCATAAAGCAGAGATCTGACCTGATGGCTGCGAAATCCGTGGTTGCTATTTGAACTTTGTGTTTACCAATTACACAGCCACGCCCTGAGGCATTGCAGCCACAGTAGCCTCAGTGTATAGCCAACATTCACATGTATTTACTCGGTGTTAGGTCGATACCACTATATTGCAGTGGCTGCAAATTCTTCTGCAATTAAAATACTCCCAGTTGAGAGGGGGGGGTGGGGTGTACTTGACTCGACCTGTAGATCAACCGCCCTGAGTTTCCTTCTCTTTGAATGCGCAGGAATTTGCTCAGTGTCCAGTGCCACATTCCTCCTGATACTCACCACACTAGTTTCATCTCAGTGGGGCTCTACTTGGGCTGGTCTGCTTGCATGTCCTGGAAAGATTTCCAAAGAAATTGTCATGTTGTTTGTTAGGATAATTCTGTTCTCTCCCAAGAGTTTCATGCTATAAAAATGCAAAAACAGCTATTTACGTCTTTGAGTTGTAAAATGTAAAAATGTTTCTCGCACAGCATTGTACATTGAGTACATTTCCAGACTTTTAGAAGTGGTTGTTTATTTTCAGCCTCTGACATTTTTTTGTGTTCCTACTGGAAATAAAGGTTTTCAGTTTTGAATAGTGACAAATCTCTTTGACCGCTATACCCTTCACAGTATGTCAGTATTCTTTTTGTTTCGACATGTTGTTAGGGCTGTTTTGTTTAGGATATGGGTGGATGTATCCTGCTGTCCAACTGTGTCAGTGCCCACTGTTTGCCCATGAGTCCAAGTAGTCACTCACAACAGAGTTCGCTCAGCTGTGCTCTCACAAAGCCTCGCAGGAATAAAAGAGCCAAGCCACTGAAAAGAAAGCAGAGCTCGTTGTGTGACCACCTTTTGTGTCCTTTCTTCCAAAGCTCTTTTTTAAGAGACAAGAAGCCATCTGCCTACAGACAAAAGAGTGCATCCCTCGTCCTCCCTCCGTCCCTCCCTCCCTGCTTCCCTCCGACCTCGCAAGGCTAAAATATCTCCCAGTGGTCTATTCCTCATCTGTCCCCTCAGACTTAGCCGTAGAGCCGAATTGCATGGTATGGTATGTGTAGGTCTTTTCAAAGAATGTCGACCAGGATGACAAATATCTTCACCTGTCCTGTCACTCTCTTAGCTATCAGCCAGTTAAACTGTTGCCCCCCAGACATCAGAGACAAAAAGAAATAACTGGTAAACAAAAGGCCCATAGCAATTTACTTTACTTTGCTGCTGTGTCTGTGAGCTGCCAATCCTTTCGTTTTATCTCAGCTTTGCAGTTGCCCTTTGGGTCGTTCGCTCTACGCTTCACCAACCTGCTTTTCCTCCGTTTAATAACTTAGTTCAACCTTATGCTTCGTAATGACATCATGTTTAGCTGTTTGGCATAAAATCGTGTGTGTATTTGTTATTTGACACATGGTTTGCACTGCGGTCAGTGTTGTGTGCCTCGGTTCAGAGCTTCGCCTTGATTAATTTTAAAAGCAGACATCCCTGTGGTGCTGTTGACTGGTTGTTTACAGGCAGATCTAATAGGGACAAATTCACCATGAACATAGCAACAGCCCCCCACTGGTAACATACTGTACGACTGCAGACCGACAAATGAGCCTCTGGGATTTTATTTGGATTTGGGCACTGCGGGATTATTCCCTGTGTAAGGATTATGGCAGTAATCCCTCTCAATCCCAGTTGATGGTTTGGCTCAGTTGGTCTTCTGAGACAAATAATTGTGATTGGCGGGGGTAGCGTGCAGTCAGAGCGTCTAGAAGATCCAGTCTGGACGGCAGTGTGTGGAATTCCACCAGGCGACTGTCATAGCTGGAGGTCAAGATCTGTTTGAGTTACAAGGACGTGAACTCAGCTCGGTCAGGCCAGAGAATCTTGGGTCAGTCTTGAGTTGAGTGACCCGTTTTGGAGACTCACGACTAACTGAGAGCTGCTGGCAGTTCAGTATTATCTTCAGTTAAGTGAAGTGGAGTGTGTCCGGAAGGCAGCGTGCTAATGGGAGTGTGCTCTGTGCTATAAAGGGGTCGTCTGCACTATTGATCCTGCTTTACAGAGCCCTAACAGCACCCAACCGCCCTCACTCTCAACCTCCTGGCCCCTCCCTATCAAGGACCCTGTTCTCTCTCTCTCTCTCTCTCTCTCTTTCCTTTCTGGGCGTGTGAAAGAGGGCCATTGTGTGAGGCACACTCCTTCCCTCAGGCCGCCCACTACCAATTCTGCTCCCCTTGTTCCTCTCGCTCGCTGCTGCTACCGGATTCAGATGCAGAATCAACCCCGTGCTGGCTGTCATCAGTCGCCCTTCTGGGTCAGAGGGGAGTGGAGTGTAGCTGCTGCCTCTGCGCTGGGCTGTTGCCGGCAGCGTCTGCTGCACAGCACCCACATCTCCCCTCCACATCTTTCGCCAGAGGAGATGGAGAGTTTGTGGGAACCCGACCAGGCGGGCATGGAGGCTGAAGAAAACAGAGGAGATTTGGGAGGGGAGTTGATTACCCACAAGACAAAAAGACAGGAGAGGAAGCGTCAGGAGCTGCTGGCTTTGGCTCTGGGAGTCAAACTGGGGAGCAAGGGAACACTTTTATGGAAACCCATTAAACTGTTGGCCTCCTGTCCACAGATCTCTTCACCTCTGGTGCGACGGAGTGCCTTGAAAGACACACCGGAGAAGCAGTGCTTCTATGAGAAGATACACAACTTCAAGGTGAGCTGGTTTTAGAATGTTTGATAGCTGCTGACAACTTAATTTTTATTTCCCTCTTGAAACAAACACATTTACAGACGTTCTCTATTAGCAGTTCCTTGCAGTGGTTAAGAAATCCCTGAGAGAGATACTTTTACAGATGTGTTTTTATCTGCCTCAGATATGTATCATAGACTGTGGTGTGTTGTTTTGATGAGAACACATGCAGCTGACACCCATATGCACTGAGGGGGACTAATGGATACACTACACCACAGCACATTAACAGCAGAGCACATTGATTAGCATTGATTTTAAAGCTCTTAGATCCATTTTTGTTTTAGGCTGCTGATTGTGTAAAAGCAGTCATAGGGTTAAAAAGTATTTTAGAGTCCTCCACTCTCAGTCAGAACGTGAGTGCACATAGTACAGTGTGGAAAGAAAAATATAGTTATGGTTCTTTAAATATACATGGGAGATTTTAGGGATACCTTGCCTCTGGGCTCCCCAACATTCTTGAAATTATATCCTGGGTCTCAGTTAGCAGGCAGGCTATAATGACCCCCAGCTTTTTCTACACTCCCCTTTGAAAAAGAACAAAACCCATGCATTCACCACCTGCCGTATGCCTCTTCACTCATCACTCTACTACCACCTATTCAGGCTCTAATAAAGGTGTGTGTGTGCACGTGCGTGTAGGTGTGGCTTCGTTTGACATCTTATCTGTGTTTTTCGGGTGCACATCTGTTATTTTGACTTGCAGGCTTGCCTGCATGTATCCGATTGCCCAGGAGCAGATGCCAGACACATTATAGTAAATCCTTTAATCTGCCTTGTATATACAAATGCTCTCATTTGGCAAGGGGTCCCATCCACTGTAGCTTGGGATCACAAAGTAATCTCTATCCAAATCCACATCAAAGTGGAGGTTCTCCAGTTTGGACAGGACATAGCCATGACTTGTATTATGCGGTGTGTGTGTGTGTGTGTGTGTGTGTTGACCGTGTCGTCTCTAACAACAGGTACACACCTTTCGAGGTCCGCACTGGTGCGAGTACTGTGCCAACTTCATGTGGGGGCTCATTGCCCAGGGTGTCCGCTGCTCAGGTAACTATACACTCCAACATCAATATTGCATGTTATGGATTACACACAGAATGTCACGTAAGTCATGGCTGTTCTGTGGATGACACTGTTGCATAATCACTCAGAATTCTTGGTTTTAACTATTGGCTTGATTGTGTCACATTTTAAGGTTATTTTTCTAATAAATCTGTGAGTTGAGGTCCTTGTGTCAGTGATTCACCAAAACACATTTTTCAGAAAAGAACAGTGAAGGACTTTTATAAAATCACAGCTCTAACTATTTAATCACGGTCATACCAAAATAAAAAGCAACGATTTGTTTTATTTGCAATCTTTTTTAAATTCCCTTAGAAACTGGTTAGTTTGAAGAAATGCAGTGTGATGCAGTATGCTGACAGTATTCACATCCAAATGTAAACTACGTTTCTGTCAACAGAAATCACTACACGTGAAATATGTAAAAATATGTAGTCATTGTTGACCAAATATAGCATCACAACTAAGTGATTGATTACATATTAGAGTTCAGTGGTGTTTTCTTGTCTTCCATGGTCACAAGATCCATTCACTGCACGTACAGTCCTGGAACTGATGCGCACATCAGTGGACTTGCTTGCTTTCCCCCCAAACAGAGTGTTTGTTGTTGAGACATTTGCTATGCTGATAAGCCAGAGGCAAACACTGCTATCATCAGACACCTCGTGTGCTGTGGGGAACAGGAGAGACTTCTTTGTCCCCTCTAACTCTCATGTCCAGCCTCTATTTTTTTTCTTATCTCCTGCTACACTCTCGCAGCACTGACTGTGAGCGAGAACCCCAATCAGCAGACCAGCGTTAACGTCGCTCAGGCAGTAAAAATGTCTTTGTGATGAATGATTTCAGTCAGACACCCCCTGTCTAAGAGTACGGCCCCTTCAAAAACCTTCATTCCAAGTTGTGCCGCCACACAAGCAGGCGTACTTTTCTAACACGCACACACACTCTCTGCTCTTGCCAGCTGTCCAACACTCTCCATGTGACTAAAACTACGACAAGAACCCCCGCCCATGCTGCCATGTTCGCTGTTATCTACCTTTGGCGCAGTGCACCGAGACAGCTTAGCAGCGGCTGTGCTGTCTGACAGTGCAGTTTATCACTGACTCTGGGAAACCTTTTCAAACTGCCATCTTAAGCCTGCTGTGATGGTTGTGTTATCATCAGCCTGAGACTAATCTCTCTCTTTCTCTCTCTCTCTCTCCCTCCCTCTGTTTATCTCCCTCTTGTTGTTCCAGATTGTGGGTTGAATGTACACAAACAGTGCTCCAAACTGGTTCCCAGCGATTGCCAGCCAGACTTGCGCAGGATAAAGAAAGTGTTTAGCTGTGACCTCACTACGCTTGTCAAAGCTCATAACACGACACGGCCCATGGTGGTGGACATGTGCATTCAAGAGATAGAGCTCAGAGGTAGAATCTCAAACTCAAACATTCAAGTATTCTGCGATTACTAGTTTGCAGTGATTGGAACTGTCTTTTGTTCGAGTAAAGTCATAAATTTCCTCCACATAATCGGAGGCAGGGTGGAAAAAAGACACCCAAAAACAAGCTCACCAATTTTCTGTTGCAGGTATGAAATCTGAAGGTCTCTACCGAGTGTCTGGCTTCTCAGAGCACATAGAGGACGTGAGACTCGCCTTTGACCGAGGTTTGTTGACTTAAGATTTCTGCGTCCCAGGATGTAGCTCTCTGAGGTTTTAGTTCACAGGTTCCTAATTTTAAATAAGAAGCTTGTTTGAGCTGCCTCACAGCACAAAATAAACCCTGTCTGCTATTTTATGATGTACACAAGAACATTCAGCTTTTATTTATAATCGTATCCAAATAAAAATCAGTCATACACATTCTGTTTTCTTATCCACAGATGGTGAAAAGGTCGACATCAGTGCCAGTGCCTATGCAGACATCAACATCATTGCTGGTGCTTTGAAACTCTACTTACGAGACCTCCCCATTCCAGTCATTACGTTTGACTTGTACTCCAAATTTATTCAAGCTGCAAGTAAGAGCTCCTCCACTCTGTGTTATTGCACACTGTTACTGGTACCCTGCGGTGCTCTGATGCTAACTGTATTAACTAATGTAATGTAGAAAGTCCAAATGCTGAATCCAGACTGGAGGCCATTCACGAGAGTCTGCTGCAGCTCCCCCCAGCCCACTATGAGACCCTGCGTTACCTGATGGCTCACCTCAAAAGGTTGGTTTAAACACACAAGTCATCAATACATGCAGTGTATGCAGTGTTTTCAGTTGTTTTTTTATTTTGTAGAATTGCTATAAATCCCTTGAAAAGAACAAATTGAACAATGAATTGATCAGTCTAAGTACTGTGTGTAGTGCCAGAGTCTAATATCTCATCTCTTCTTTTCCAGTATTTTACTCTCTGTGCCATAAACCTCCACTGTTGTCCAGAAAGTGTTAGGGGGATATATTCCTTGCATTACAATGAATGTGGATGCTGTAGTTGAGCACACACATATGCAATAAATTCCCACTAGAGCACAACCTTTGTATTATGGCCCAGAAAATTCTCAGTTTACTCCTGTTTGCTAGAAAAAATTAATACAAACTCAGTCTACTTTAGGAAAGTATGTGTTTTACAGTGTAATGAAAAGATTTCAGAGGTCAAGAAGATCGACTAACGTAGTATTAGTTCTGGTCTTTTCATGGGATTAGTTGAAAATAAGAGAATTAAAGAATTATGCCAAACTTATCCTTGAATTTTATATTCCAGTGATGAATCCTTTCCTGACCCAAAAAAGAAAACCACATTCAAATATTTTGCCGTTTTTGTATTTTGCCTGGTGCATCTCTCTTTACAGACTATTTATCTTCCTGTGTTTTACAGGGTAACCATGTTTGAAAAGGAGAATTTAATGAATGCTGAGAACCTGGGAATTGTCTTTGGTCCAACGCTTATGCAGCCGCCAGAGCTGAATGCCTTGACAACCCTGAATGACATGAGACAGCAGAAACTGGTGGTGCAGCTTATGATAGAGCATGAAGATGTCTTATTCTAAGGACTGAGGCATGCAGGCCTTATAGCAGAGACGAAGGACAATTATTTATTCTGTCAAAGAGAAAATTCAAGCCACCTTGATTCTAATGAAGTTTCAGAATAGTTTGTAATCAAATTGAACTTGAAACGCTTCTTTCTCGCATGACTGTTTTAGTTGAAGTTGGTTTAGCGTTGACGTTGTCTTGTTACTGTAAGTTTTGGGTTTTCATAGTCAGCCAAGACCATCATTTTTATATTAGGAAAGGACCAGTATTTTTAACTACCTACCGTGCTGTTTCCTCCTGTTTTTAATTTTAGGACTGTCACTACCTGGTGTAGGTTCAGTCATGATGACAGCGCTGTGTGAAATGTGCCCCCAAGCAGATCGTCAATCAGTGAAGGCCTGGTGCTGTGTTAACTAAGCCTCACGGCAGCATCCGTGTTCACTTTTTCACATGTGACTTGTGCATATTATGATTTTATTGGGAACACTGGTTAAAATTGAATTGTAGATAAAAAATCAGATCATGTAATGATCAATATTTTAACTGTGTGTACTAAAATATGAGAGATGAGACAATTGGGCGCTCGTGAAAGCACTTTTTTGCGACAAGTGTAAAGATTTATTTTGTAAAGATGTTTATTTTTGTCTTTTACTCTGCATCATGTTCTTTTGTCACAATAATATATACTGTTGAGAATGATGTTTGCTGAATTGATGTCTAAATAGAAAACCGTTTGCAAGAGAAAAGAAGAATCAGAAGAAAGTTTGTGGATTTACCTTTTTTATTTTTGCAATGTACTCAGTGTTACGGTGAGGAATACATAAGTGAATTAAATAGTGTTCATTTTAATTCACATGCCATATTGCAGACTGTGCACCACATGAGCAAAGTTCCTCCACATACGTTTCTGTTTACATGCTATACATTGTGATATTTTGACATGAAAAATATGGTCTGGGCCCATTTTTCTTTTTGTAAGCCCGCAATATCGCTCGGTGCAGCAGTAGTTGTCATTCATTTCAAAATGCTATAGAAGTTGATAGTCATACCATAGCTGTACCCAGCATGTTGCTTTCACAGTCGGTTTGATGTGATTCAGTAAATCCTTTCTACAAATCCATTTTATCAAAATGTATTTTTGTGACGGTTGCAATTAAAAATGTAATTTATCAAATGATGATTTATTAAAGGATAGAAAATCTCAGTTTAAAATAGCATGTTAGTTTTTCCATTTATCATGTTACAACAATATGATAGCTATAGAAGCGGTTCAGAAGAAAGGCCCAGTCCTGTCCAAGTGATGATTACTGGTACCCTGAAGCACAGTGAATCACAGGTATGTGGTGAACAACCTTTTATTCATCTTGTGACAGCTATTGCCATATCCTTGCCAGGTTTTTTACGCCAAAGGGCCTTATCTTATCTAATATGCAAACTCTGTCTTGCCATAACCCTCCCACTCATCCAGTTTTACCTGTAGGTGTGGTCAGCATTGTGGAACTGTGCCAGATACCATGTATTTTTAAGAGGTGAGATAAACAGTGGTGCTCTTTGTGAGAAAAGGTGGTTGCACTGCAGTCTTACAGCGGCTTTAATAATCAATATTTTAACACTTGTGATGCTGATGATATGCTCGTTTGTAGTCTTTACTCTTAGGTCGGAAAGAGATTGCTTCTTATTCTGTCTGAACTGCATGATAATTTTTTGATTTTGGGGGGAGGGTTATACAAGCTGTCAAGATTCCCCCAGCCAACAATCTTACAGCGCTTTCATTTGTACGATTTAAAGAGAAGAAGAAGAAAAATAGACTGAGAGCACTGGCAGATATCGCACATCTCAATGTCTTCTTTCATCTTTGACACTGTTCTTCCTGTTGCATGCTGCAAAGCTGAGACCTACTGTCTACTGATAAAGGCTGAGGCTCAGGTTACATCTGATATATCTTATAGTGTAGGTGACATATATAACCAGTGATGTTCTATATTCTAGGTATATTTTATGTGTTTTACTATAATCATACCATTTTATTTTTTACAAAAGTTACAGTCCAGAGAACTAATTTAGTAATGAATGATCCCTTGCCAATTTTTTCACGGAAAACAAACAGGAGGTTGGTTATGTGGACTCAAAACGATGTTTGACATACAATGAGTACATTCACAGAGCTATGACAAGGGTGACTCGATGAAGTCAGATGGAGGTTTTACCCTCTTACCCTCCTCAGGATTCAACATGACAGTTTTGCATTTAGACACTGTTAGGCAGCATCTCTGTTTGATTAAGATTTTGGAAACCATTAAGGGAATAAGACAGAATTTGGACTCATCATCGCAATTGACTTAATTCCCACTGTATAAACCTACTGCATACTCCAGATGACATCTCCTTTTTATGAGAGCTAAACAATAAACAGTACAGTACAGTCATTGACAGTGCATTGTCGCCACTCTGAGACTTAATGAAGATTTATAAGTATGGTAGAAAAGTCTTGAACAAGAGTGCCCTCTAGTGATCAATGAAGACATGCACAGAAAAAGTACTACCATCTTCCAGCATTTGACTGTATACAATAGTTTTCATCACACCACACGTAGCCACATGTAGCACATACATTGTAAGGACAAGAAACATTAATTAACATAGTTAGGTTTATTTGAAAAACATTTATTTCATGAAATGGTTTGTTTAAAATACTGTAGCCTAAAGACATCATCAGTGCATGAAGAATTGGATCTAATTTAAGTTAATCCAAAAGTAAGACAATACTGTTGAAATGAAGTGTAAAAAAAAAACGCCCAGTAACTAATTCCTCAATTCATGGCAATATGTTGGACCAAATTCATGACAAAGATGCAGGTAATTTAAAAAAAAGTAGATGAAATCCGTCCTTTAGAGCTCATCGTGTTGGTAGGTGAATTCCCTCGCAGATATAAAACCGTCTTTATCTTCATCTTCATTTTTGAAGATGTCATCTACCATCACTTCATGATGCGTGTCATTAGGTGAGTATCCATGTTTCTCAAATTCTTTCTTCAGGTACTCTTTCACCTGTAGTGCAGACAGAATAATAAGGACAATCAACAATGAAAAAATTTTTTTTTTTAAATAATACATTCACTCTTAATACACACACCTCCTGCCTGGAGAGCTTCCAGTCATCATTGAGATCCATCTGCCGGAAAGACTCATGTGACCTGGGGCCATCCTGGATGTCCATGAGCTCAATGTCAAAAATTAGGGTACTGCTTGGTGGGATCTTGCCTGTAAACAAACAAATAATGCAAAAGAAGCACATATTTGTCATGATGGAAAACAGAAAGAAGGGGAGATCTGATGTAACAGACCCTCTTTTGATATATTGTTATACCTTTTCCTTCCTTGCCATACGCCAGAGATGGAGGGACGGTCAGTTTTCTGCGCTCTCCTGTGCACATGTTCTGCAGACCTTTATCCCAACCCTTGAGCACCTCTTTGATCCCAAGAGTGAACCATACTGGATTTCTATCCCCATCTTTGCGGCTGCCAAGAGTCACAAAGATCCATCACAGTTTTCTTTGATAAAGGAAAGTCCAGTACACACAGACTTGATACCACAAATACAATAAGGGTTAAATAGTTGCCACCTAAGGACATGCCAGAGCTAGTTCTGGGCTACACCTACAGTAGTCAGTGACCCTAATAAGACTTTTCATGCACAAGCCTCCACAGCTACACATGCAGTAAAATCACAGCTTCTAGCAACAAATTACCTGGAATGAAAAATGGTGCCATTACTCTCCAGGAATCCGTCGTAATGAACAAGAAGCATGTCTCCATATTTTGACTTGCGGTAACACATTAAAGGTTTATGCAAAACTTCAATTTTCACTTCTGGCTCGGGAAGTTTCCCCCCAGTGACAAACACAAACAACGAGGACAATACCGAGAAAATAGAAAAAATAATCATTTTTTAAAAAAAAGGACAATGAGTCACTTATTTATAAAAAAAAATGTACAAAAAAAAAAAAGCTATTCCATAAAATACAGCACCTAAAATAAATACATGGCAGAAAATGCCAACTACGTGGCAGCCAACTTCTGCACTGAACGCAGCCACTGTTTCAGCTGTCTGCCCTCCTCCCTCTACGATTGGCTGAATCTGTTCAAAATCCCCGCCCCTTTTTGTATATACTCTTATTCCATTGGCTATTCTTTGTGTCAATCACTACAACCAACACCCACCGTAAATAAATCCCTTTGACATGAACGGGAAGAGCGTCATGAGCTCTCAGCGCTCCATTCACAAAAAAAGTTTACGCACTTTTATTTACGTAGCTGAGCTCTAAAGCCGAGGACGTTACTCCAGAAATCACACTTCTGGGGGCCCCGATGGAGTCGCTGCAATCAGCTGTGCATCATATCTTGTTATGATAAACAAGTAATGAACACACAAACACACACAGTTGAACAATGGAAGGGATGCTGTATAAATGGACCAATTACATAAGTGGTGAGTTATTTATTTGCGGTTATATAATGCTCGTTTTTAAGCTAGCATGACAACGTCAGAGATAACGTTAACAGGCAGCGGCGGAGCTAACGGTAGCAACCAGTTAGCTTTAACTATTAAATTAATAAGTCCTATTTGTTCAGTTAGCTGTTTAATAAATTGCAAGTTAACCGTGTTTATCAAGTGTTACCGGGTAGCTCTGGCTGGTTTTGGTGACGTTAGCTCCCTTCCGGCTGTCTTTGTCGTTATAATCTGACTTAACTGCTTAGCTGTTGCTAACGTTACGTAGTTTAAGGGTTAACTCTTTCCAAGTTTATGAAGCGACACACCGCTGCTTTTATATCCACTTTTTACAAGGTCATTTTGTAAGAAAATATGCATACTTATTAAACAGCAGCGTTATGGAAACTGTCTGTAAAAGATTTGAATGTTTTATTTGTTTTATTTCCAGGTTGGCAGCCTCGTTGGTTTGTGCTCGATGGAGGAACTTTGTCTTACTATGACTCTCAAGAAGACGCCTGGAAAGGTTGCAAAGGCAGCATTAAAATTTCAGTCTGTGAAATCCAAGGTTTGTGTGACTCACGTTGTGCTGTGTCAGTAGTCACTGAATTGTGGACGTGTTTTTTTTTTTTTTGACAAGCATGTGTCCTTGTTTTGCTGCTGTGTCTTTAACAGTTCATTCCTCTGACTCCACACGAGTCGATCTGACCATACCAGGAGAGCAGTACTTTTACCTCAGAGCCATCAATGCAGCTGAGAGGCAGAAATGGCTGGTTGCACTGGGAACGGCCAAAGCTTGCCTTACGGACAACCGGACAAAGAGAGAAAAAGGTATTTGGATGCCATAACATCCTGAATATATACTGTAAAAGTCTTTCCAAAACATCGACTCATTCGCTGTTTACTATTGCAGAGCTCCAGGAGAACACAGAGACACTGAAAACGAAGATGTCCGAACTCAGATTGTACTGTGACCTACTTCTACAACAAGTAAACAAGATCAAGGAGAATGATGAGCTAGACACAGCAGAGGTAAGGTTAAGGTTTGGATGAGCCGACGAAATAAGAGAAGCTGCTGTTGTGGTGTGAATCTGCAGCCCATTTGCAACTAGTAGCTCATGTATGCGTACAAGCAGCAAATCCTATCACGAGTACATGTTTTTAAAATCTTTAGATTTGAGCAGGGTAATGTTGGGATATGTGGCAGCGTTTGCTTATGTGTATGTGCCCTTTTCAGACGGGCATAGACACTGGAAACATGGTGAAGTCTACATGCACCACTTTCCTAAAGACTCTAGAGGAATGCATGCAGATAGCAAATCGTACATTCAGCGCGGATTTGGCAACACAGAGTCCACCAGGATCACCTCCAGTAGCAGCCATCAAACCTCAGAAGGTACGTCACCACTCCTGTGCCTAGTCAGATAACCCATTAACGTCTCTTATAAAAGCTGTGGCGTGTTATAAAACATAAATATATTCCCCTAATGTCATGTTGTTTTTCCTCCCAACAGATTAAGCCTGTCAATCATTTAAATCAGAACCTTGGAGAAAAGTAGGTTCCTTTTTCTTCTTTTCTGTATTTGTATTTGTGTTGCCTTCTCCCTCTATCTTTAACTGCCGCATAGTAGCACGCAGCAAAGTGCGATGAAAATTAGACGCCCTTTGAAATGTTTTCATCACATTTGCTCAAAATAAGTGGACAACAATTTTTAGAAATAACACCATTCACTCAAATTAATTTCAGATGGAGAGATTTGGCCGAAACCTCAGGAGAAGCAATTGCACATGACAGCCAGAGCCTTGACTCTGGAGCAGAGGGACCAGATGAGCTAGACAGACCAGAACACCATTCTTGCCCATCAGGTAAGTCGGGTGTCCCAGTTGCTTACTTTACATGCTGCTCTGGACTGACAGCAGTTACCGCATGCCATAAAACAAAAGCCACACAGAGCACAATGGGCTTGTTTTCTGGGTGTACGTCATTTCAAGTGATGTATATAGATGATTGCCTTTTTAGTGAGAAGACAGTGATAGATGCACAGTTACATTATTGCATTTCCCTTTCTATCACTGCCAGTGATGGAAAATAAGACCAGTTATTTCCAATTTATTGTTTTGGGTTATCTATAATAAATCTCACTGTGAGATGCATTCAAACCTAAAACACATAAAGTTGATTTAAGACAACTTTCCAATATAAAAAAACAATGTGTTAAAGAACATTTTGTGGGATTGTAATTAAGGTATTAATATTTTCTCTGTGGGACTTAAACCCTGAACCAAAACAAGGAGGAGGTAAACATTTCTAAAGAGTAACCACGCCCAAATTTGTTGCTGTTCCTGCTTATTCTGTCCTCACCTTGTGCAGTAGAGAATTTAAGAGGACACCACAAAACCCTGTTTGGCGTAGTCACACTTGAAACCAGTCACACCTTAGCACACCCAACTCTGATGTTGGGTGCTGAACATTCCAACCCATAGAGGTCAGTGCATGAATACTTAAAACTCATTACAAAATGTGGTGCTGCTCTTTTAGTTCGTCTCATAATTTTACTGAAACTTTTAAATGAAGAACAAGCTCGAGGTTTGTGCCAGTGAAAATCTGACACTGAAACCATAACAGTGCATGCTAGTTTTTAACCCTTTAGTCGGGTAACATATAGTGTACATGTCCTCTGTTTGTCTTCTGTGTCACACAGACATTGATGCAGCAAACGGCAACAGCGCAGTTTACGAGGAGCCAGTCGATCCTACTTTACACACTACCCAGAATACCTCTGAGATCGAACACTACGACCAACCAGCAGAGGGGGATGAGGAAAATGAAGCTGGTGATCAAAGGGAGACGAAACAAGAGCAGAAGCACAAAGTGGACCAAAGTCAAGAGCATGACAACAACAATAAGGAAGCGAGTGCTGCTGTCCAGCCTCAGCACGAACAGAAAGCTGTCCAAGACCAAGAAGAGGCTCAACACCAAGGAGAGACTTCAACGGAGGCAGAAGACACAGAGCAGGTGGAAACTTTCTTCAGCACAATGAGTCACAGGTATGAAAATGCTACTCAGGAAAGTCACATCCTTTAGGACGCATTACTGTATGAAGTTACTGTACGATCATCTGTGATATTTTACTGACAGTATTAGGATTAACCCGTCTAAGCTATGTGTAGTATTTTTGTCTTTGTGGCACTGCACTTCTGCTGCAGTTAGTTTATGGACATATAATAACTGTATTACTGTGTTGCACACAATAATTTAATAATAGCAGGTTTGGACAATTTTGACTGAATCCATTTCAACATGTCATGATAAGTGTTTTATATTAGTGTGTTCTCTCTTGATCACATGACACAGAGAGGCCCTCATCTGATATTTGGGTTTGTAAAGCTTTTTTGTTTCACTCTGTATTTGAAACATATTTTACTTTCTTTTTTTAAAAGAAAAGAAGAGCGCTACTGAACAATGGACTAGAGTGTTTCTGTAATATTCACTTATGATGTAAACGTTATTATAATTACTATTATTATTATTAAGGAGTTAATCACTGTCTCACTTAACCAGTATTGAACTGCGCATTTTGGAGTTGGTCTTTTTAAAACTGATGAGACAGTTTTAGATGATGAACATTAGATAATTTTAAGAAAAACCACTCTGTTGTAAACAAAGTAGCAGAATAGTCTCAGGTATTGTCAGGCATAGATTTGCATGACACTGTGTGAATCATTTCTCTGGCTTGGTTTTTGACGTTTGTACTACTCAGTTTGTTTGTTTTTGTTTTTTTTCTCTTTTCTTTTTCTGTTTTGGTTTAATCAAATAAAAAATGAAATGGCATACTTAACACTAATGCATTCTCCTGTTTGAATGTGTTCTACTTTTTTTTTTTTTTTTTTTTAGATTTAGTGATATAAGACTGGACGACGACAATGGTATCCCTACTCAAGAGTTTTTGGACTCATGCTATGCAATAGTGCCTGTATTAGGTAGGCCGGTCACTTTCAGTCTCTCATCTCAATCTGCCTCTCTGTTCCTCTTTCTCATGACACCACACCATGTGGTCATTTCACCCTTTATAACTTTAAAAAAGGAAATCTTATTTCTGCTGTTTTTCTCGTCTTTGTGCATGCTGTTTCTGTGCTTAACAACGTGGAGGCATCCTGTCTTTCATGCCATCATTTCCTTCTGCATCTGTATGTCTTTCAGGGAGTTTATTTGTTCTTTGTAGATTCATCATTACATCATACATGTGGCTGCGTGTGTCAGAGTCTGTGTACTACACATATACATAGGTAGATGGCTGAACAGAAAAGTGACAATGCACATAGATGGTGGTGTCTGCCTCAGTTTTTAGAGCTTCATCAGAGTGAGCCCAATATTTAAGAAGAAGTTGGATTAGGATTCATCCATTACTTAGCAGTACGAGAGATTTGCAGATGACACATAATAAAAATATCAGCGTATATTTCTTTGTTAAATGACAACATAACACAGTGCCTTTTTTAAATTTAAAAATTAATAAATCTCTACTAATGGATTAATTATGTCAGTATTGACGCTATCTTTCTGCTGATTAAGTGCTGCCCGTCTACCTAACATTGCTCCCATCAAATCTTGACACAGATCCAGATGATGCTGTGATGTCTATATCTGATACCTTAAGTGTTCAGGATTTTACGTCTTTAATGTGTCTCAAGACTTCATTATTTCTCCCTGTAGTCTGCGGTCAAAAGATTAAGTTGTTACACAGGGTTTGCATTGTTCATCACTGACTATTAGCATCATAAAAATAGGATATAATTAAGAATCTTTTCATCATAAGCAATAAAGAAATTATCATGGATTTTCTCTTCTCAGACAAGCTGGGGTCCACAGTGTTTGCACCAGTGAAAATGGATTTTGTTGGAAATATCAAGGTACGTGTATATGTCATTGATCCGTTGTCCTAAAACAGATTTTACTGTTAAACAAAAGAAATTATAACATGGTTGTTACATAATGTGACAAACAGGATAAATCAGCATTTGTACTTTATGATTTATTATATATGTCCACAGGAAGACACGTGCTGTGTACAATACTCATCTCCTTATTTTGCTTTAAAGTCAGTCATATCGCTCCTTTTGTTCTTGTTCTTCGTGTATGTAAGCTGTTAAATGTCTTGCTTGATTTTCACAATCGGAGTAGAATCAGCATCTATTTCCAGTTTATGTAACTGTATCACCTTGTCTCTTAACCCTGCAGAAAATTCACCAGAAGCTGATGTCAGACCCCGACAACTTCCCTACATTACAGTCCATAGTGCTGCGCGAAGTCGGGACAGACGTTGCCCAGGTGCGCAACTCGGCCACCGAGGCTCTGCTGTGGCTCAGACGAGGCCTGAAGTTCCTCAAGGAGTTCCTGTCAGAGGTCAATGCGGGACAACAAGACATCCAGGGAGCATTAAGTGAGTCTGATTTCTAACATGCACAGTTGAACATCTACAAACAAGTTAAAATACATGAAACTCAATGCATGGTCACTGCCCAGATCCATCATGTTCTGTCTGTTCTTTCACCCAGATAATGCCTATGGCAAGACCCTTCGACGGTACCACGGCTGGGTTGTGCGTGGCGTATTTGCTGTAGGTATTTCTTACTCTTACCAATGCCTTTCCCCTCTGAGGTTCATCTCATCTTGTGGTATGTGACTATTGCATGCTTTTATTTCCCCCAGTTGGCGCTGAGGGCTGCCCCGTCTTATCAAAGCTTCAGTGCTGCCTTGGTGACAAAAGAGGGTGACGAGCTTAAGAGTGGCTTCACAAGCGGCATGTACAGGGACCTTGGAGTGTACCTGCCTGCCATGGAGAAGCAGCTGGCCATCTTAGATGCCCTGTATGAAGAATACAACCTGGAGTCAGATGAAGTGGTGTGAAAACCCAAACAGAAAATGAGCCGACTGACTGAAAGACAGAACTTGACTGCAGGGGCAGAGTAGTCCATAACTGCTGTGAAGGAGGGTGCCAGATGCAACAGGTGCATCTCGTGTACAAAATAGTGTGAGCATGTCCCGTGTCAGTGTAAGTTGTTTCCAGTGGATATTAAACTCTACGATGGTAGACGAAGAAGGTATTACATGTGTAATAGGCTGTTTGGCTCCTTTTGATTATTTAACTTTGTAATTGTTAAGTGCACACCAACGCAATTATGGGGCCGGTGTGTAGGAGCCATTTGTGTGTATATTTTGATATGACACTGGGGGACTTTTTGTTTTGTGTCACTAATTGCAGATTGGCACCAAGTAGATCAGTAATCATGAAGATTGCTTGTACTACCTTAAACAGTACACCAGGGGGCAGCCAAGAGAACTGGTTAAAAGCTGCTATCACATACCAGATAGCCAAGGCTATGAAACCGCGAAACAACTAATAAAGGAACACTTTGGAAATGCAATAAAGATTACAGCAGTTTACATGAAAAGGCCTTAACCAGGCCACCAATAAGGTCAGTCATCAGTCATCAATCAGAGGATGCAAGTTCACGTTGAGCATTTATGTTGTTTTTGAAGGGATGCTGTAACATGATAAGAAGCTCACAGTACATGGATGAAATGAATGTAGCAGCAAACCTCAAACATCTTGGAATGAAACTTCCATTCAAGTTGAGGGGAAAATGGAGCACAGCTGCTTGTGAACTACAGGAGAGGTGGGGGAATAGAGCTACGTTTCCTTCAAGATTCTGTCCGACCCAGTCTTTGGAAACATCCAAGATACACAGGCTCCTGTTTCTAAAGGGAAGGCTGTCACTAAATCCACAAAACCCATAACTTATGCTACTGTGGCAGTAGTCGGCACTACGGAAAATGTTAAATCTACTAAAATAAATATTGATCACACCACTCAATCCAACAAGAAACACATGTCATAGTGCATATGCGAAGCTGGACACTCCATACAGGACTGCAACAAACTAAAAGAACTGATACATCATGAAAAACTTTATCATCTAAGGCAAAGTGGAGTTTGTTTTGGCTGTCTATCACATGGTCATGTCAGCAAGACTTGCAAAAGCCGCCTCACATGCAGTGAATGCAACCTGAAGCGTCCAACAATCCTTCACATAACAGCTAAGCTCAAAGCACCTCCAGAACAACCATCATGCTATACTACTATTGGTCAAAAGACCCGTGCTTGCACTGGGGCCAGTAAACAAGCTTGTGTTCACTCAATTGTACCAGTTCAAGTCGAAAGTAAAAATGGAAATGCACTCATAGAAACCTATGCATTCTATGCAACAAATATGTTGACTGGATTGGAAGCATCTGGTTATGATGACAACTTTTTGGACTTACCTGAAGTTTACACTATTAACATTGTAACTAAAGAAGAACAAGAGAAAATGGACATATTTGAAGATTCCCAAGCTTGATGCAGAGGTTGATTGGCACAAGCGCCTCAGATCTTTGGAACCTTGGGAAATTATCAACAGCAGTGACAATGGTCCACCACCAGCATCAGATTATGGAGAAGCTGGCTTTTTTTTTTTTGGCCTTTTCAAGCTTTATTTTGAATGACATGCGGGAAAGACCCACAGGTCGGATTTGAACCCTGGGCTTCCGCAGCAAGGACTGAGCCTTTGTACATGGGCCGGATGCTCTACCAACTAAGCTAAACGCAACCCTTGAATAGAGTAATTTTAATAAAATTCATTATTAATTGATTTCTCGCCTCACCCTCATGATTTCCACAAGTACTGTTTGTATTTGTTGCATTTCTAGGTGCAGACTGAGCTGAAGAACAGGCTACAGGGAGAGCATCTGGCCACTTGCATGTGTGTGAGCATCAGTGTGAGTTCTTCTGCACAGAACAACTGATGCAAAGGCTTGATTTGAATGGCATTAATGCTCACATACTCCTGAAAACCAAGGCTCAAATATCACCTGTAAAAACAAATGTGTTGACTGGATTGGAAGTATCTGATTATGTTGACGTGGATCTGGAAAAGGCTTAGACCATGTCCCCCGGGTGCTCCTGTAGGGGGTACTGAGGGAATATGGGGTACTGGGGCCGAGCCATCCAAGCTTTGTACAACCAAAGTTATAGTTGTTTCCGTATTCTTGGCACAAAGCCAAGTATGTTCTCAGTGGGTGTTGGACTCCCGCACTTGGACTCCAGGGCTGCCTATTGTCCCCGATCCTGTTCGCACAGCCTGGGTGAGGAGGGTGTTTGATTTGGGAACCTCAGGATTGCATCTCTGCTGTTTGCAGATGATGTGGCTCTGTTGGCCTCATCAGACCGTGAACCTCAGCCCTCAAGTGTGAAGCGGCTGGGATGAGGGTCAGCAACCTCCAAGTCTGAGGCCATGGTTCTCTGCAGGAAAATGGTGGAATGCTCCCTCCAGGTTGGGAGCAAGTTGTCATCCTGCAGGATTGCTAACATGTTAAGAGCTGTTGCTCTGAAGACTTACCATGGGACCAAAAAGGAACTATCATGTGAATGGTTTTAGCCTCCGCTGCCTACAGCACCACAACGCACGAAAATGAAATAATACAGTGAAGCTGTTTAAGAACTGACAACTACTGAATATTTGTGTGGACATCCTCTGCACAAACCTATGCATAGTATGCATTTTCTATTTATTATGTCTATTTACCATGTTATGTTATAAAGTTAACAATGTTATAGGGATCATTTCAGTCTAGCTTAGGTGCCAATGGAAACTCTAAATAGAGGCTATGGTCTGGTGAATAAATAGATTTCAGCTTTTTTTCCACCATCTTGTCCATGTACTGTTCTAAATATACTTGAGTGTTCTTACCAAGCCGTACATAACATTTTATGATGTTGATTTAATAATTAGTAGACACCATCACCTGGCCAGATCAAAGTTAGTCCCTAGATTCGATGAGCCATTGGAACAAAGCAGGAACATTTACATAGGGCTTTTGTACCAAGACATACCATGTAGTATTTTTGACTTTTCCTTTTGTGGAATGCACACACCAGTATTTCTTCAAGTGAGTCATTTGCAGCAGGTTTACATCAAAGATGTCAATGTTAATCCTGAAAGTATAATATTGTAATGTTACAAACATTTGAA
The DNA here is from genome assembly GCF_000972845.2 of Larimichthys crocea. NCBI lineage: Eukaryota > Metazoa > Chordata > Actinopteri > Sciaenidae > Larimichthys > Larimichthys crocea. The sequence continues at coordinate 18,206,309 of NC_040023.1, forward strand.
TTGTTTTTTTTCCTATGTTTGTATATAAGATGCGGATTGATTTTTACATAATAAATAATTAAGTCATCTCAGTGTGTGTCTAGTCCCGTTGCAGTTAAATATCTTGTCTTATATTTTGTATCAGAGAGGAGCCAAGAGATCAAATAATGTTTTTATTTTTGGCATTTTTCTATCAACCATGGCCCTCCTCTATATTTCACTTATTAACCAAACAAATCAACAAGTAAACAGTAGGTATTAAATCTGCACAGGTGTTCTGGTCTGTATAAACAACAGTGGCACTGAGCTTAAATAACACCTTCACATACCTTGCTGTCTGTGTGTGAGGATTTTGTAGTAGTGTGTGTCCTCAGCCGGAACCACAGCACCCTGCATGCCAGCCATTCCTGCCTATAGGTCAGGGATTTTCACTTGGCCTGGGCCAACAGCTGGGTCCCTGCCGCTTCCTGTCCCTGTGGCCTCCTTTGCATCGCCCCTTCACAGGAGTAATGTAACCAGAACTAAAATAACCCCTTTTGTTGGAAAAAGTGTTTAATTTCACTTCATATAACAGATGAAGCTCAAAATAGATCCCACTTCCTACAAGTTGAACTTCATGACCTGTGTGTTTGAGAGAGCGAGACACAATCAAATACAAACAGCTAAATTAATTTGGACCTAAGAGAACTGTTCAAGGTTCCCAAACTCCACAAATAGAACACTTCACAGCAGATCTTTTCATTACAGATCTGTAGAATCAGGTTGGCCATTGCATCTCCAATGACATTTAGTGCTGCACTGAGACATCTGTGGTACAAATCTGATTGGCCTGGTCAGGGGAATGCACATTATGGGATAAATACACCAAGGTAAGCTTTTACTCGGGGCATCTCAGCAGACAAATTGTCCTGATGTGATTTAGAAAAAGAAATATGGCATGCTAATAGAGTTAAATGGCCGAGTCCAGCCTCAAACATCTCTGCTGTAACACTGGCTGGCTGGCTGCCTGCGCCCAGCCTGTATCGCTGTGGCACATCTCCAGGCACAGACTCTACTCGGAGGGGCTTTGTCAAGATGGGATGAGGAGCCGAAAAACCCACTGGCATGTCTGAGAGAACAGCAAGACTTCGTTGAGTGGCCTGTTTACTATTTAGTCTAACACAGCACTTTGCAAGGAGCTGCTGACAGCATGTTTTTTTCCACTTGATGGATATCTTTTTTACAGTAAATGCTCTGAAAGAACGTCAATAGCATCTCTATCACTATTGGCTTTTTGCACAGTACCCAATCACTGTCACCGCTTGCTCACAACATAGGAAGAGCTGCTGACTAAAAGTCTAAAGACGCATGTAAAGAAAGAGTGAAAAGCTTTAAGGTGATTTCAATTCCCATTTTATTTTCATTTCTATTTCAAATGAACCACAACTATTGTATAAATCATATCAGAACAATGACACAAAATGAACTTTCACTATCCCATTCACAGTGCATACTATATTTCAGAAAGCCTTACAGTACGTTACACCACATGCATGTTATGTTTCAGCATTGTTGTGCATACACAGTACAGGACACAGCACAGCAGCACAGGCTACAGATAGAACATTCAACATAGTTTCCAAAAGGTATTTCGGCTTTGTGCATGGCACAGTCCATCACTATCATATACGGTGTGTCATACATACAGTACTTCTACACTCTGGGCAGAGCAAGACTGATATCTCTTAAGACACCTGCTATGCTGATGAATGCAATGATTTACAAAACAATGTCTGACAAAGTGGAAGCGTTTCACGCTCATTAGCGCGGTATCACAAGCATGCGGAGACAATATAGTAACAGTCGTTTTGCTTTTACAGAAGAATCACTTGAGAACACCTGACTACATCTACAAGTATGGCTGAGAAAAGGCCTCCCTTGGCACTGCGACTTATACAGTAGCTTATGGAAAATGTCAGCTTATATCGGCAACGTCATTTCCACCCTTGGTGCTTCAACGCACAGCGGACTACATCTACACTGTTAAGTTAACTGTTGAGTTTGACTGTTGCTGTATATACTGTAAGACAGAAAGACTGGATAAAGAGGTATTAGAGTAAATACAGTAATGACCATAGAACAGACTGGAATTGAAATTCCTCCTCCCTTTAGCAGCTACAGACTAGTCCAGCCTTTCCTGTGCAGTGAGAAAATTAAGAACATAACAGTTTCAAGCCTTCACATACAGTATATTTCATTTCTCACTGAAGCACAGGGAAGAAACTCGCTCGTACCCAGAGGACTGCACATTGTTGATACTTTAAAGCTCTTGTCTGAGTTACCTGTGTGCTTCAGCGTACAGTCACTGCCACTTCATTTACAAAGAGTGTAGTGGAGGAGGCCTGTGAAAGGCGCTGCGTGGAAGCTACATTACCTGTTGGTTCCTGAGAAATTTTTTTGGATTTATGAAACCTTGTCCAGACTGAATGTCCCTGTCAAGGGACCACCACAAGCCAAGTCGGCCTCTGAAGTAGTGGCCTCCTGGTGTAACAGTCACACTGAAATATTACAAGTGCACTATATGCACTTCTATCTCCATCCCTAACCATACATACTTCTGACTATATGTCTGGTTCTACCTTTACAACTGAAATTCTTGATGTGATATTGAGACTACACAGTGTGAACCTTGTTGCGGAAATAATAAGTAAAGTGATGGGTTACATGCTTGGATAGTGACAGCTGCTGTCATGGTCTCAGTAATCCCAGCCTCATGCAAATGCTGTGCACTGTCATGGTGAGGAGGCCGGTCTTAAGTCCTGCTTGTTAAGACAGAGTGCAGTTGTCCTGTGCATTTCCTATGTGTGGGTGAAGGTTTTCACCGCCACTGACTGAGTAAAACTCCAGGGAGCTACGTGGCATCTCAGCAGCAATACAGAGGAGTTATATATATGTGTTTAGTTTTTTCAGAATCATTGGCTGCCTCTACCTTCAGAGTCTCTTGCTTGGAGCATTATTTTATTTTTTTTGCGTGAGAATATTCCTGTTATGTGTCAAGCAAATAACACACAGAGGATACCGCTGCACTGTCCAGCTTCCACCTCAAGTGAAGTACTTGCAGTTGGTGGAGTCAATAACACAGTATGGTGTGCATTTGAGGTGACCGTATGACCTGCAAATAAGAGGACAAACGATGTTTCAGTCAGGTAAGCATGTCAACAAAACATAGTCATGCAGCGAAATGTTTCTGTCAACATATAGCTGCATACTGTGCTTACCCTGGAAGATATGAATTACATGTCTGGTATCCAAAGTCCTTTCCATCACACTCCTCAGCTCCCTCGTACCGGTATCCGTCTCCACAGTATGCATGTTTACACTCTGTGGTAAGGAGAGACACCAGGGATGAAGCGGTCACGTTATATGTGCTCAGCAATGTACAACTCGGGTGCTATTATAGATCACCTAACATGACTACGTGACTTACTGACGCAGCCGTCGGTGACAACCCTGTTTCTGTCATCGCACTCCTCCCCACTGGAAATCTGCACTATCCCATCACCACAGTAACCTTCATCGTCAGGTGCGTTTTCCATGGACTGGAACGGTGTAAGCTGGAATGGAAAAGTCTTTTACAGAGTTTAAAAAATGTGAGCAAAAAGAAATCACAGCTTGGAAAATATGTAAAATAATATATTTTATATATTAATAATAATTTTGCTGAATGCAATGATACCTGGATTGGCAGCCAGCCATCAATGTCTTTGAAATAGAGAGACCGCTGGTCTTTGCGGAATGCAAGAGCATTATCTGTGTGAAGGCGCTCCAGTTCTTCCTCGTTGCTCACAACAAATATCTGAACCAACGGCGAAGTGAGGAAATGGTTTTAATATTTAGAGCAATTTTGAGATATTGACGATCAAAATTTCATATCCTAGCTGGCAATATGTCCATCCCTCCTGCAGGCACAGTTTTATGCTTCAAAACTTTTTTTTATCTCAAAGTTATTAAAAACCCTTAACCTCAGGGTTTCTAAAAAATGAGCGAGTGAAAATAATATGAGAGACT
>NC_040023.1:18210355-18218195 GCF_000972845.2 Larimichthys crocea
AGACTTTAAAGAAATATACATTTTGGATTAAAAAAAACATTTTTATATTTAGACTATTCATTCCTCACCGCTGGTACTTTGGGGTAGTTTCCTCGAGAAGAATAATCATCAAATGGGGAACTACTGAGCGAGCTGCAGCCACACTTTCCAGGAGGCCCTGGTGGACCTCGTGCACCCTTTGTTCCAACCATATACAGTCCTAAACATACAGAGTAAAAAACATATTATATATAAAGAATCAAAGCAAACATAACAAGTTTTTTGTGCCAAGTAACAGAATATTTCTGTTGTTTAAAGTGTTGTTGGCTTACAGGCTACACTAGCTGATATGAATACTGTAAGTCATGAAATGTAGTATCTTTGATTCATCTATCAAGAAGCAAACATGATCAACTTAATTCCCTCGGAAACCTAATCAAGATAACGAATGTAACATTAATTATCTGGTGACATAATACTTGTAAAACTGTAGGGAGGCTCGCCATCTGTGAATCCCTTTTAGCTACATGATGTCATGACGACAGCATCTTGTTTCACCTTGGGATATAAAGTTTCGCCGGAGCTAAATAAGACTACCAGCGTTACTTCTTACACTGGTCTAAAGTGTGCTTCCTTTTGCTGACAGGGGTGTTTGCTCGTCCTCACACTGATAGCACAGCTTTTTCGCACTCTCAGAGAACAGAGAAAGTGCAAAACAGTCACTTCAAAGTGGATGTAGGTAGATTCATCCGGTGACTGAGCAAAATGTCAATTTTTTTAAACAGTCAGAAGTAAAAAAATATTTTTTTAAAAAGTCTCACCTGTGGCAGGTGAACCAGGAGGACCTGGGTGGCCTGCAGGTCCCTGTGGACCTGCAGGACCCATGGGACCAATACTGCCTGTGTCTCCTTTCGTTCCCTGAAACACAAAATCAAAACAATATGCAAAGGGGTCAGATATGAAACTTTTATGTACATAATGTTTCTGGGAGAGTGCAATGGGACATTTTGTGGTCAGTAACTAAGATAAATTACAATTTGAAGAGAAATTATTAACACACAAATCACTACATTTACATGCGTTTGCTATTCACATCCACATAAGTGCATAATAATAATCTCCCTCACACAAATTTACTAATTTACTAAACCCTTGGACACTTTCTCAACATGTCTACTCTGTTTGCCTGCATTCTCTGTGTATTTTCTCTACATATCTGTAGAAATATCCCACCCCACACTCAAAATAAAGGCATGTATAACTCCACGTATTATTATTTTAAGAACATGCAACCAGAATGTCACATAAACACAAACTCACCTGCTTGCCTCTCTTCCCCGGTCGGCCCGTGGGTCCTCGGTTTCCTGAGATTCCAGGCTCTCCTTTTGGACCCATTTCACCCTGCACAACAAATCAGATCAACTTAACTCAACTCATTTAATTTGGTCAGATTTAGAAAGTTGTAATTCAAAAACTCTTTTCCTCCTGAATGCGTTTCTCACTTTCTGTCCAAGCATTCCTGGGAAACCCATTGCACCCTGCGGATAAAGAACAATGTATTACATACAGCATATATGTGCTATAGTGCTACTACTATTATTTGCAACAACCCCGCTGATAAACTCTGCCTACCTTGTCGCCTTTCACTCCACTCTCACCACGATCGCCTCGGGTACCCTGATGGAGCAGATTATAGTGTGTTACATGTCATACCCAACAGAAAACAAATCAAACTATCTTTTTGCATCTTCTGCTAAATGATCACTAGAATGTCCACATACCTTTTCCCCTTTATACCCAGGTAAACCCTAGAATTAAAGATCAAAGATGAAGGATGAAATAAAGTATTCTGAAGGTGAGATCATGCTTGATCATTGTAGTTACTAATGTAGATCATACCCGTGGCCCAATTGGTCCTCTGGCTCCAGGCAAACCCATCAGCCCGGGGTCACCTTTTTCACCCTGACACAGGAGGGAAACATTAGGAATAAGACGAATGTGGATTGGCTCCATTTCAAAATAATAGTCCACCGTAAGGAAAAAATTATAAGTGCAGACTTCAGGAGGTTCTTTAGTACTATTTTAATCCAGCATCTATATAGATCGCATGTTACATAACAGAAAATTTCATTGTACAAATGGGTACATAAATCACAACTAATCTTCATCCACACTACCTTATCTTGGCACTTACTGGCCTCATGTCACGTCATATAATTGCATTATCTACATTATGAGGTCTGACTTACTCACTTTGGGCCCAGTTGGTCCCGGCCATCCAGCTGGTCCCTGCTTCCCAGGAAGTCCGGGGGGACCTGTCCGACCCTAACAGGAGAAATCAATTTTAACGTGTGATCTCAGATATAGAAATACCTTGTAAAAGACAAATAAAACAGTTGTTGGCACAGGTGAAGAAGTAGTTAAGTGTTTTCTTATGCTCATTTGCTTTGCAGGTAAAAAATAAATAAAAAAATAAAAGAAATCCAAGTGCAGGGTTTGTTGCATAAGCTGATAGGCTGCTTGTTACAGTATTTATCAGACGCTGCTGCACATGTAGGGAGAGAATGACTTTAACGAGCCCTGTCACTTTGCTCTCTTTAATTAAATGATGGGCCGTATATAGAACAGGAGTCTGTGCTTGTGGGAAATAAAATGATTTATGACTTGGCTGAAGCACTAAGCTAAATTGCACTGCAGTGCTGCAAAGCTGCTCAGTCAGGCCACAAGCCAGTTGAAGCTCTCCCACTGGGCCACTTTCACTTCTCAGCCACAAAGACTGATCATTTAGGGAGGTCACTCCTCTCCTGCCTGCCCTGATCAAACGCTGCGTCCTGTGCTTTCAATAAAGCTGTCTGTGCTCTAATAGAGAAGGATGGCCATCGACGGGGAGACAAGATGCTGGATGTCTTTGAGGGGTCAACAGAGGCAATATGCTTCTGTGAGAGGAGACCTGCATGTTAACTCCCTCTGTCATGAAAACAGCCCATCTCAGCAGCTCTGCGTCCCTTGCATCCTGTCACTGTGGCTGCACTGTCTCCTGTCAAGGTTGTACTCCGGCTCACAATTTCTTGATGCACACAACCAGGCACTGGCAGCGCTCTGAGTTACAGCTAGCGAGCAGGCGGAGGCACTATCTCATTTTTGAGTAAATCCACTTAGCGGAGAATATGGAGTGATTAATGGGGACTCTCACCTTTTGTCCAGGTCTTCCGATTTCTCCCTGACAACAGGATGCGGGGGAGGAGACAAGGACAGCGGTTATTTAATACACTTCCAGCAAGCTTCTTTTGGTCATGTGCAACAGGTCAAGTAGACTTTAGCTTTAAATAATGAGCAGCTTATAATGTACCACATAAAGATAATGACTAAGGTTTACCTTCTCTCCCTTGGGCCCTTCTATCCCAGGTAATCCAGGTGGACCCTGACCAACATAAAAAACAATAAATGTATGGCATATGCTCATAAATCAGAGAGACATCTATCTAAAATTGTTTTTATTGTCCACAACATCCCACCACAAAGTCAGGCCACAGCTGCAGTTTCAATTAGCTAAAGGCTGAGTGGCCACTATTGATTTAAAAAGTGCCTTGTGGGTCTGATATACTGAAACGCTGTTGCAGTCCAGCTGGTGCTGAGATGCCTGAGATGGGCAAAGTCATTTGGTGAATCTGCTTTTTACTGATGAAATGCTGGGCTAACAGTGGAGGAGGTTGGGTTTACAAGCACCTCTTGAACCAAAATGTCTTAATATCTTTCATCACTAGCGTAAACAAACACACGCTTGTGTTGGTAATCCCTGGAATTTACGCAACCCAGTACGCCTTTCCAGGCAGACAGCTCTTCGGACAGTTTCTGAGAATGATGTGGCACACTGGCAGGCAGTGGAAAAAGGCTATTTGTGTCTGAGCTAAATGTAGAGCGTTAATGGGCCGCTGTGTTGCGAGGGCCAGAGAAATCCCCATCTCCTGCTCTGCAGGAACTTTCAAGTTGTAGAGTAGATGGTGGTGATATAGTGTTGGAGTATTAATTCTTAACACCTTGAACCTATGCGGACCACAACATGAAACAGAGACAGGCTGTAGCCACACTGACAGTAAACCCTATGAAAGTCAAACCATGGGAGGTGTGTGGGAATAGTGTAATGACAAAGCCAAGGTAGATATTAATGCTGGGATAACCATATTGTGTGGGAAGAGTCTGGATCTTACCTCAAGTCCAGGGGAACCAGGAGGCCCACGGGGGCCTTGGACACAAGAAGAACCTTTGTTCTCATTGCCCGTCTCACCACTGTTATATACATTGTCCTCAGTCTGTAGAATGAAAATAATAATACAATTCTGCATTGATTTATAGCTTTAATGCAACCGCTGGATAAAAGAAAATCAACAAAAGGACACGTTCATGACTTTTATGGTGTTAATTAAAAGGTTTATGTCTGAAAATCATCCCCGTTCTTGAAATAACAACTCACAAACCCACAGCAAAGGATTTGTTAAGCCATTTCCTTCTGCAATTATGTCCCATCATCATCAGAGTGTTTTAACAAGTGTCATTCAGGGGTCAAACGACAGTAAGTGTGGGGCAGTTTGGATATCACCCAAGGACATATCAACAGACAGATATTCCACAATAGAAAGTCACATGACTTTGACTCACAGGAGTGTGGCGGCGCCAAAGTGAAGGGGGTGGAGGAAACAGTGGGGGTGGAGGCGGACTCAGTAAACAGCATGGGCTGAATCTCTTCTGCTGCTCCTGGATTCTGAGAGCTGTGCAAGGTGTGCATGCAGTCAGCCACACAGGCAGTGATGACAGGTGTCGACATTAGAAGAAGACAGTCAGAAGAGAGCATGTTAATGTGTTGTCTTAACTTCTGCGACAAATGAATGTGATCCCCCTTATCGAAATGAGAGGAGTAATACTTAAGCTTACATATATATATAGACATGCACAAGCAATTGAGGTACATATGGATGGGACACACTGCCAACAAAAATCCCATTCATAAAGCAATAACTGGACAAATCAAAGAGGTTAGAGCATGCAGAAGCAGCACAAGTAACAGGGAAACAGGTGCAAACTATCAAATCATGACACCCGTCTAGCAGAGTTCCTGCCTGCGCCTCTCACTGAAAGACTGGAGCTGGCTTCGCTATTTATAGAGGCATTTCCAGTTTACCTCATGGGTGACAAGAAAATGAAAACAAGTGCAATTTACAGAGGTAATACACTTAAAATGAAACCTAAAACTAAACATTTAATATCAATACTTTTACAGCCCAACTCTCTCAACACCTGTGCATGCACAGTACTGTATGTACAGTACACACACACACACACACACACACACACACACACACACACATACAAGGTCCGGATTACAATATTCATACCTGCTGGGAATGAAATAAAGCTCTCCAGAAAAGATGATTGAGCCATGCCATAACAAAACCACAGCGGCAGGTACAGTCCAAGTGTTAAAAGAGTCATGCTGCTCCAGATAGTTGCCTGACTTTATTTCTGATCCACAGCAGCCGTCACACGCTGCCTTTCTCTCTCCCTCCCTTTCTCCTTACTGTCCTCTCCCTCTCTCCCCTCCCTCCCTCTCTGCTCGCTCTGCTCTGCCTCCTTTACGCCCTCAGAAGAGGGTACGCCGACCAATGCCCATTAAATCTTTCCTCTGCATCAGTGTGCACTAAAATTACAAGAGACAGCCCGCCAGCTGCTTCGGGTGCCAATATTAGATCCCTACTACTGCAGGGGGTGCCTTTTGTTGTTTCCACTCGCAGGAAGACTTATCACGAGCAACCCACAGTGGGATTTTCTGCAAGAGATTCAAATAGGATTCTGCACGATGGTGGCATTTGTGCTTGAGACAGCTCTTATAAGTGTACCAGTCTTTGGTTTGTCTGCTTAGTAGTACATCTTTTTTTAAATATACATTACACAGTGTATCCCCCAGTGCATTGTGGCATCCATTTGGTCTAGGCCAGACTGGTTTTATTGCCCAGTCTGTCCCACAAAATTAAGTGTCTGAATTTCCAATCAGGCTGGGGGAGATGTAAGAGCTGTAAAAAGAATAAGAAACAAAACAAATCACTTCTGAACAGCACTTCAGCTGCAGTGATGTGAAAATTATACTTATAGTTTTGCTTAGACTACACAAGCATGAGTGGATAAAAACATCATTTAGATCTGCAAGAGATTGAGCAACTGTGTAGAACTTAATATAAATCAATATACAAACATTAATTTGATCACACTGTGGATTTTTGTTTCTTTCTAAGCTTTCGCTGCATTAAACATCGCTTGTTTAAAGATATACCTGACAACAAATAAAATCAAAGGGGGGTGTAAAAAAAAAAATCAGAGTTGACCATTAAATGACATTTTCATTTTTAATAGGTTTATGAGCCATATCACTTATTACAATTATACAAATAACATTCACTGTATGTGTAAAATGTTGTTGGTGGTTTTGTTAATTTTAATACTACTGTGTAGTTAGAATCAATAAAAAAAAATTCAGTTATTTCACGGAAATCAAAAAAACAAAAGCAGTGTTATATTTTCCCAGTTTGATTTTTTTCTAAGGGAAAACTGTCACTTCTGTTCCGTTAATGTTCTGGACAGCGAAGGAAGATCCTCCGTCTTTCAGTCTATAAGTTGGAGCGTGTGAGCCAAGGGAACTCCTGCAAATACAGACAGCATTATATTAGACCTCCTGAGATGACAGAGCTCTTTCATGTCACACTGAGTTTATTTAATTTCCACATTCAAGATCTGAGTTGTGCCAGACAAAATAAATAGTTAATCTGCATCCACTGTCTAAGACTCAACGCAGGGGACAGATAATGAGGATGGCGCACCTCAAATATGGGGACAAGTCTTTCTGCTGGCAACCATGGAGCTCAGCACCATGGATACAGGCCTCAATACAACCTTCAACATGTCAGTGAAGGGTTGCATGGATACGTTCAACATAAACACAGAGAGCCATGCTTTCTAATTATGGGGGCTCTGAAATAGAAAGGTCAGGTTGGTGTGAGGTGGAGGGATTGTGAGTGGAATACAACAGTCCTGCTGTGCACCTGGAGAGTATGGATTACTATTCAGTGAGGCATGTCAGTCATGTAGCCCTTTAAGGATGTTGCTCTCCGCTAATCATGACCCGAAATGCTGCTGCTTTTAATCGGGCCTGGCTTTACAGCAGCGACTGTCAGTGTCATTCAAGTCCATCTCCTTTCCGTTCTACTTTATGTGTGGCGCCAGGTAAAAACGAAACAGGGGCTGAATCGAACTTATAGCTTCACGTGTCTGAAGTCAATCCATATGGACCGAGATCCTCACCGTTAAGTCTGCAGAAAGGACGCATAATTTGTGGATTCGGACAGCCTTAGGCTATCTACATTTCACCTGTACATACCCATAAGGGCAAATCTACGAGTGCATTTGGATTCAGCCATGAACATTTATTGTGAAGCTAAAAGTGTCTTGCCATAAACCCAAATGACCCTCAACATTTATCCTGTGGCGGTGTCATGCTTCCTTGTGAATAAGGACCTAATTAACTGTTCAGATTTCACCTCGCCAGATAAAGTCCAAGCCCCCTGGATTCAGGCTTGTACCACATTGGAGAAAAAAAATGCCGTACTGCTTGAACGACAGTGTTATAAGCAGCAGGAAAGTGGCATTACAATATGACTTACATCCTCAACCAGCAGGGGGCGAGACACTTCCACAAAACCAACACTGAGGATTTCATGCCTGTCATTACAGCTGAACAAATCATTTAAATGACTTCACAGGAAAACTACAGTAGATTATATATATAGTGCTGTCAAAATTAACGCTCATTTTGTCG
>NC_040023.1:18218255-18295869 GCF_000972845.2 Larimichthys crocea
TATATATGTAGTGACAGGTGACAGTTACCTGCTGTTTTCTGTCAGAGGACGGGTCGATAAGGACATTTAGGAGACTCGGTCTCTCCCAGTCACTTAAGCTAAGCTGTAGAGCACTGCGCAGCTCCTCCACCGTCCTCACCAGGAACCCTCGACCTCCAAATGCTGTCATGACCTCATCATAGCGCGCCTCAGGTAGGAGGGTCACCGGTGGGGCTCTGACAAGAAACATGATGACGTAAGATACCTTTCATTCCATCACAGGAAAACATTATAGTGAACATATTATGATGACGATTTGCACAGTGATGTGACTCACATAGAGGTCAGATCACCCATCTTTGCCATTTCTTTCCACGTCTCAGGATCCACTCCGCTGTAAATACCATTGTTATTGACCACAATGATGACCACGGGAAGATTGTACCTGATAAAAAACAAAGTGTAATTTAGTGGAGGTAGGTAGTTTGTTGTGTATATATTGTAAAGAAAGAACCAGAACCATCCTACCTGCACATGGTTTCAACCTCCATACCAGAAAAACCAAAGGCACTGTCTCCTTCCACACAGACTATCCTCTGGCCTTTATTCTCGCTCCTCTCCAAAGTGGCTGCTGCTATAGCAAAGCCAAGGCCTACTCCCATTGTTCCGAATGTGCCAGCATCCAACCTGCGCATAATTAGGATTACCTAACAACAATCTACTAAGATATACAGAAACATAAAAGCTTACTTAAACAATTTGCCAGCAGTGGATCTTTGTGACATTTTATGACTGTAAAATGCAGAAACTGCTCATACAGGATCACACAGAAGAGTTCACAGTTGCCTGATGGTTTGTACTTCTCCATCAGAAATGGGGGAAGTGTGAGATTACCATAGTAGTTCAATGAAAGGATTGCTATTTTTGCAGGGGATTTTTGCAGGGGTCAGCCTGAATTCAGTTCCCAGCCTTGTAAATATCTCTGCTAGTAGTTTCAACAAGGTTGACCTTTAAAAAGGGACACTCCTCAATGTGTATCTAATGACACTGTGTTTTGTTTTGTAACTGTGTGTTACTCTGACTCTTTGCGTTATCACTGTGTTAGTTCAAGCTCTTCGTATAACCCCTTAGAGAATATGCATTTTTGTGTATAGTTGTGTTTTAAGAGCGCTGCTTCAAAGTGACATGTCTTGCCTGTGTCGAGGTAGGTAGTTGTTCAACATGGTGCGTCCAATGTCCATCGTGTTTGCACCCTCACTGACGATGATACAGTCGTGTGGCAGCAGCTGGGAAACGTGATGAAACACTGTGTAGTAGTTCATGGGCACAGTTGACTGAAGAGCGAGCGTCTATGGATGGAGAAAGGGGCAAACATATGGGGAAAATGTATTTTACATACATATATATATATATAAATGATTATATTAAATGCATCACATTAGCATGTGAGAAACTCATAAGCAGTTTTAGTAATCACATCTAGTGATATATCACCCTAAACCCACTTTTGATATTTTTGCATTAGCAGCAATTTTGTCCTTCAGTGTGCTCCACCACTGTGTGCCGGATGGATATTTCCAGCCATCTTTACGGACACACTCCAGGAGCTAAAAGAAAAAAACCCATACATAATCATTTCACACAAACACATCAGGATCTTATAAGGGTCAAAAACGAGTTTGTATGCCGACTGAGTTGACGTTACCTGAATGACAATAGCATTGATGTCTCCCAGGAGAGCAACAGCAGGCCTCACATTGTTCCCCATCTCCTCAGCACAAAGGTCAACCTGCATATCGAGAACAATTGTCTTGTGTTAATACAAATACAATTATTAAGTAAATACACTGTTAAGGGGTCAAAGGCAACATTGATTTTTCCAAAAGTCAAACACACTTGGCTTAGTGATTTCTATACCTGGATGATCTTGACATCAGGGTCAAATCTAGGTGGCAGACCAAAATGCAGGATCCAATTTAGTCTGGCTCCAAGCAGAAGCACAACGTCTGCCTGAAGAAGAGCTCTTGGTACCAGAAACGACGCAGGAGGAGGAGTAGGGGGAGAAAAGGACAAATTGAGTGTTTTTTCTTTTTTCTTTTTCAATTCCCATGAGACACAGTGTGGTAGCAGCAGCAGATTGTACATTGAGACTTCAGATACAGTGAAGCTTGACTTGTGTCACTGCGAAGGAATAGAAAACCCGGCTTTTGGCATAATATGAAGACATGTTTTCATGATATACATTAATTCATAAGTAATGGAGGTTCAGGATGTTTCTTCATATATAGGACCACAATGATAATATTGGCTAAAGTAATTACACTTTACACTTTTTGATTCACAAACATTTTCAAAGTCAAAGGGAGGCTGACCTCGAGCGGGCAGCAGCCACACATTTATGGTGATCATCAGGTAGGACCCCTTTGCCCATAGGGGTGGGCAGAAATGGCAGACCACTCATTTCCACAAACTCTTTCAGGGCAGTTTCTGCTCGGCTATAGGCTGCTCCTGTTGGCACAGTAATACTCATATCGTCATAACTTATCTGTACTCAATGATGGCGAAATCATAGAATCTCTAATAAATCAAGGAGACGTGTTTCTCTTCATACCTTTTCCAATGATGACTAAGGGTCTTTTAGCTGCTTTCAAGACTGAGACGGCTTCAGTGATTGCACTGTGGTCAGCCAGACTCACGGGTGGAGTTGGACAGCAGGACACAACTCTGCAGGAGAAACAGATCCTTTGAATGTCTACACATCCTAAATCACAAAAGTAATACTCTGCAGAAAAGACGACGACAGCTAACCTGACGTTGCTCCTGTCCACTTTAGCATTGACCATGTCTCCTGCAATGTCCACATAACAAGCACCTGGACGCCCATACATGCTTGTGCGAACTGCCTGTGAGCAAGCAAACACGATAAAATCATATTTGTGTTAATGTCATCCAACTCTACAAAATATCTTATGTTGCCTTCTAGGAAGGATCAGGCAGGCAATGTAACAAGAAGCTGTTACATTACCTTCTCTATCACCGAGGGGATGGCCTCCAGGCTGCTGGGTCTAGCAGAGAACTTGCTATAAAGGCGACATGCCTCCACCTGGCAACAAATTAACCAGTGTGTCAGTTTAATGAGGCATCAGTAGGCAAAAATCCACATGAAGGCCGTGCATTACCTGAGGAAACTCCTGAAAGGCTCCTGCTGTTTCCTGGTTTTGATCCGAGGACCCTCCAATAACAACCACTGGCCTGTCACACGTAACATACACTTAATAAACCAGGTCCCACAGGAGCCATGTTACAACTGTACACACACTGCCAGCTGAATAAAAGCAGCATGAGTGTGTTGAATCATACCAGCAGTTCATGTTAGCATTGGCCATTCCACCCAGAGCATGAATGAGTCCAGGTCCAGACACCACCAGACAGGCACCTGGTCTGGATACAAGTAACCACAGGAGACAGCATCATGTTAAGACACAAACTGACACACCGGCTGCTCACATTATTATGTTCAGTTACTGAAAGTCTTACCTCCCTGTGAGGTATCCAATGGTAGATGCTGCATAGCATGCCTGTTGCGTGACAGAATATATCGGGGTACATGAATTATCACGCATCCATGCACAAAATTAAAAAGAAATTTAATTAATGTAGTATTTTGTGAACTATCTGGATTGTACAAGAATTAATAGCATCTAATGCAAAACTTCATGCAGGAATAATATGTTAATTAATGCAACAACAAATTCTGTTTTTGAGTGGTTGATGATGTGTTTCTGCAGCTGAAAGGACAGCAGTGTTTAGCTCAGTTGGCAGAGCATCCGGCCCATGTGCGAAGGCTCAGTCCTTGCTGCTGAAGCCCAGGGTTCGAATCTGACCTGTGGCTCTTTCCCGCATGTCATTCCCCATCTCTCTCTCTCCCCACATTTCCTGTCACCCTTCAGCTGTCTCTATCAAAATAAAGCTTGAAATGGACAAAAAATGATCTTAAAAAAATAAAAATAAAAGGACAGGGCAAAAAACAAAAACTGACCAGTCACAGCAGTGCACATGGTATGATCATAATTAACTAATAATTACTTTTTCATTACTTCATCATGTTTATAGCCCTTTTAAATAAAGTGGTGACTGATTAATGATAATTGTGAATTCACATGCATTAACCATTTATTCCTATGCATATATGATACATAGAGATATTTCTTTAACTCAACTACTGAAATGACATCCAAAATGATGAATGATCTAATTTGCATTTGTAGCTTTTTCCACAACACATAATGCCTAAATATTTAGAAGGAACTGACTTTATTTGAGCATGAAGAAGTCCTGAGTAAATAACAGACTACATGTGCACTGTGATCTTTTTGAGTGCAGACTTACCCATGAAGAAGACATGAACTCAGAAATCATTAATCACAAATATCTTAGTTGCATTAATTAATTAATGTTTTGGTCCTGCATGAAGTCGTGCTGTATACATTCAACTAAATGAATGAATTCATGCTGTTCCATGACAATAATAAGTGCAGGGGTAAACAGCAGTGTAGCACAATGATGATAATAAGTGTAATAAGTGTTTTACCGCTTGTTCGTTGCGCATTCCCACATATCTGATCCCTGCAGCCTGAGCAGCCATGGCCACTTCAATGACAGGAACACCGACTATCCCAAACATGTAGTCCACTTTCTGCAGGGACACAAAACACTGTTTAACAAATCTGAGATCTGAGAGTGCACACAGCAGCTGCATGTCGCTGCATCAAAACTTCAGCTTGACTTGAACTCTGACACACTTTTTTTAAATGTTGCATTTCAGCAGCAGCTTCATACTTCATAGATCTTACCTGAGCCTTTAGAGACTCGGCAATCAGCTGAGCTCCTGTCACCTCGTCCATGGCTCTTCAGAGGCTGTTAGCTATCAACCTGCTGAGATAAAAGTAAAGTCAGAGCTGTCACGAATGTTTCAACCAGCAGCGACACGAAAAACTTTCTGACTCCTGTTTGCTACTCCTGAATGCGCCCCTTTCCTAGCACGTCCGGGTTCGTGGCCAATCACGGGAGCCGCTACATGTGACGTAACCATTACGCTGACGTCTTCTTACTGCCTCACTTGATTAAATATATANAATTATTATCATAACTATCACTCACCGACTTAAAGGGCCAGTGTGATTTAAGGGGCTCTATTTACAGAATATGGCAAATATAAATATGTATAACTATATTTTTATTAGTGTATAAGCACATACAAATAAGAATGTTACCTTAGATTAATCCTTTCATATCTACAAATGCAGCTGGTCTTCCTCCATAGAGTCCGCCATCTCGTCCGGCGTGTGGGATTTAGCGGCACCTAGTGATGAAGGTGCAAACTGCAACCAACTGAATACTCTCCCACGCCTCACCCTCTCCTTCCAAGCAAGGAGGAAAAACTCCAGCTGCTAAATTTGACATAAAAAGCCAAAGGCCATATCTAGATCAGTGTTTGGTTTGTCTGTTCTGGGCTACTGTACAATTGCCGGTTCAACATGGTGGACTCCGTGGAAGTGGACCCGCTCTCAGTGTAGATCGAAAAGGGCTTATTTTAACAAAAACACAATGATTTTTATTTTCAGGTGATTCTACACTAATGGAAACATACTAATAAAATCCATTGCAGCCAATAAATACTACTAAATGTTACACACTGATTCTTTAATAGGGCCTTTAGTGTTTTTTTGCACGTCACAGCTATTGCAGTTTCTCCTTCATGCTAGTAAGGAGAGGGTGAGTTGTAATCAGCAACTACACAGGTAAAGGCCATTAAATCATACACACCGATCCTTTAATTATAATAACTAAAAACATATGCCCTGAAACAAGGCTGCACATACCATTGAATTGAAAAAAAAAGAAAGACACTTGTAATCTGAGAGATAATCAAGGATCAGTAGAAGTAACCTGTGAAGGATTGTGTCCATTTGATAAATATCAGCAGTCAAGGAACCAATAAAAACAGAACAATATATATTAGAGTGCCCTCCTAAAAACATGTAAGGAAATAAAATTACGAGTTTCATTGTTTGGAAATGAGCTGTGAACTGTTAACTCTGTGTTTGATGAACCCGTCACAGCAGTCATTTGTCTTGTCAGAGCATTAAAAACTAAAAGTGTCCGAGTAAGCTCAGACAGTGTGACAGTGTGACAGCATGCACAACACCAGGATCCTGAAACTAAATTTCATTTACACTTGTTTTTCCTACTTTGGCATGTCAAATGGTCAGTAAGAATCAAAACTGCTTTGAGCGTGACATGTATTTAACTGTATTAAAGGCAATACTCCATAAAGACTCATCTTCATTATTAAATAACTCATTTCTTTATTACTCATAAAATATACAGCAATCTCAGTACTGAAAGAACTCATTGGAGCATTGAATTCACAGTCACAATTTCTATATACATGCTAGTTTCATCCCTCTTCAAGAAAAAGCAATGAAAAAGAAAAAAACGAATCTTTTCCGTTCTAATGAAGCTAGCAAATGTATTGTACATATTTCCAGTTAAAAGGATTCAACAGACAGAAAATGGGAAGTCTTGAATCATGGTAGGGTAGAGTGGTTTCTTTTTTTTTAAAGTTAAAGCAAGCAAAACCTGTCAACAAACACTGACTAATATAAGAGCAAAAGTATCATTCAAACAGAAGAAAATCAAACGCTGTCTCGTCATTGGTTTACAGTGTTTCTTCTCACAAAGCTGAGCCTCCGATACCTCAATACTGGATCAGTGCTTCTTAGAAATGTTCATCATTACTTACCTACTGTGCATCACTGTACTCTCACAGCTGCCTCTACAAACCCATCTTTTCTCAGTAACTAATGAAGGCACAAAATGAACACATAAATTAGGAACTGAAAGTACACAAATAATTTATTCTTGAAAGACTAAACCGCAATGGACAGGTCAATATACAAAGGTAAGGTAGATCAACTTAAAAATGACCTGGTGCACATAACAAATGTTTTTTTAAATCACTCAGGTCAGTAAATTTGATTATTTTTTTCTAGAGGATAAGGGGTTTAAGACATGAATATGCGTATATTAAAATTTTGATCTCAAAAAATAAATGATTTTCCCCCTTTATGACTACAGATTGGAAGGACAAGTGCATTCTGACAGATGTAGTGTGCTGTATATCAACCTTCTCTAACTCAAGAAATTTCCAAAAATGAAAAGTGGCTCCTTCCCCCTCCCCTGCTAACTGATAAATCCAAAAAATTCTCAATGTCGTTTACAGTTAAAACTGGGTTAAAATGCATCCATGTCTTTTGGTCCCTGTCGGTTTAGCTCTCTGTGAAGTGCTACCATCCCTCTTCAGCATGTTATTGCTGCACAAAAGTCGCTGTCCGCCCAACAAGTACAGTTTTTAGCACGCAGGAAGTCAGTGTTGGTAAAGCAGCGGTATCAGCTGAAGGACACCTGGTGCCGGATGAGGTCGGGATGAGTGTGGGCCAGCCTGCTTCAACTCTTCCCTCTCTTGCTTGCTCGTATGTGTGGGGGGACTCTTAAGGCTCCTGTGGGGGCTTTTCTCTTCTTCTGCCCTCCCAAGCTGGCGGTGGGTGATTTTTAAGACACAGTGTGTGTGATTATGCATTTATCTCTATCCTCCTGTCCCTCAATACGTCTCTGAGTCTGAGTCATTGAGCTCCTCGTCCTTGTAGAAGCCGTCGTGATGGCTGATGTTGTTGAAGCTGCAGTAGGAGCTGTGCTCGGCGCGCAGCACGGGCAGGCTATCGAAGGTGACGCTCTTGGAGGGGCTGGTGGTGTAGTGGTTAATGGCACTGAAAGGGAGGGTGGGTGCCGGGGTGCAGGGGGACACAGGCATCATGGTGGCCAGGATGAGGGCTAGGCAGTCTGCCACATCTTTGTTGGGGGCACAAGCCAAGGCGGGTGTGTAACCTGAAACAATGAGAGCGTTACTATAAATGTACCTGTGAAATGATTCAGCAGCAATTACACAGTTAAGCAATCAGTCTGTGCATTATGGCTTCAACTAACAATTGTTTTCATTTACTAATTAATCTGCCTATTTTATCTTTAATAATTTGGTCCATTATGTGTCAAAAAATAGTGACAAAATGGCTGTTATAATTTCTGAAAGTGCAAGATTGTGTATTTAAAGTCCAAAGACACTGACACAGTTATTATCATATTCCTGCGTCAAGCCCAATTAGTTGATTATCACAGACTTCTTTAGCTGTTATGTTTCCTCAATGGACATTATCTACAACAGTAGGTGACTGTTTTAAAAGGTTAACAACCAGCTAAAATGTGTCATGTGATATGTTAATTATTTGAACCTGGAGCATAAAAGCAGTGCAATAGCCATTTTTTGCTGTGGGTAAACAATTATTTCTGACCCTGCTGTGCCAATATGCATGTTCAAGCGGCACTTGTTAATGTACTGTAAAAGCCAAAATTATATGAAAGGTGTTGGTACAAAGTAGAAGACAAATAATATAAATTTACCGTTTTCGTCGACTGCGAGAACACTTGCTCCCTTTGCAAGCAGCTCTTGCACCACCACAGTTAAACCATTTCTCGCAGCCACATGT
Source organism: Larimichthys crocea (assembly GCF_000972845.2). Classification (NCBI taxonomy): domain Eukaryota; kingdom Metazoa; phylum Chordata; class Actinopteri; family Sciaenidae; genus Larimichthys; species Larimichthys crocea. The sequence continues at coordinate 18,226,838 of NC_040023.1, forward strand.
AGAGGCCTTAAAAAAAAAAGATAAAACGGATATGCCGAGCAGCAAGTCAATATTTTACAATTTATATCTCTACATTAATAATTCAAATCCCCACAGTAATCCTTCAACACTAGCGCTCCATTCCGCCACACAGATGCAGCAAAAGACAAGACACTGATGTGATACATACGTCTGTAAGGCGGCGTTAGTGGCATTTATGAGGTTTCTGTCTGTAATCTTCTCCAATATCAACAAGGCACTGGTTTCATGTCCCTGCGGAAAACAGTTATGGAATGATGTATATTAAAAAACATTAAATGCACATTGTTTATTTCAACACATACTTGTGGAGCGTACTGTATATTAGCTGCTACAGAATGTAAGAACAGTGCCACCATAAGGTCGTACCCACCTTACTGCAGGCGAGATGAAGTGCAGTGTTCTTCACAGCATCCTGCAAAGTGAGATCTGCTTTCGCACTGCTCACCAGCAGTTCTAAATAGAGAGCGAGAAGGTGAAACACAGGAAGAACAAAGTTGATTCAATACCGCGCTGATTGTTACATTCTACAATGATGTTTTCCTGTTGGCTGGTAAAAGTAGGGAAGCATTCATACCAACAGCGTTGGTCTGGCCGTTTTCAGCAGCCATCATGAGTGGGGTTTTCCCTGCGGCATCGACACTGTTGACCTGAGAATTGTGACTCAGCAGCAGCTGGAGACACTCTACATGGTCAGTGAAGGCTGCTGCATGGAGCGGGGTCCTGCAAACATACATTAATTATGTGAACTTTTAATTCTGTAGACGAGTTGATTGAGGCTGAACTCGTATGTCTTTATAAGAGTGTGTTTACCGGTTTTTACTGTCTTTGGCATTGACAATGGCAGGGCCTAGAGTGTCTATCAGCATCTCAGCAGCACCTTCGTTGTCATGGATCCTAAAAGAAAAAGAGACAAGAGCACAGTTATTAAATCTGTTGCAGGTTCTGTCCTCACATGCATCGACTGAAACTGAAGACAGCCCGGGAGCTTACACAGCACAGTGGAGGGGGCTGAAAGAATTGCCTTCCGCCTTGTGGAAAACCTCCTGTTCCAGTAAAACCTCCACACACGTATCGTGACCTACAGGAAAGAAAGCACCAAACACATACGCTGTCATCTCAAGGTGCCCACTGTTAGGGCTCTTTTAAAACATTTGGCCTCATCAACAAGGGTCAAAATTCTCCCAATGGGTTGTGCATTTAATATTAAGTTGTCCATGTCCACCATGAATCTACACTTGCTTAATTGCTCCTTTCTATATCTTGGAAGCTTGCCTGTACCTAAGTGCATACATTACTAAAATCAGATGCATATTTCCATAACTAAATTGTATTTAAGGAGGTATTCAAACCCTCATCTCTGTACCATTGTAGCAGGCCCAGTGCAGTGGGGTGTAGCCTTGGTTGTCTGTTAAGACAGGGAGTGTTTCCACTGATTGGGCAGCATGCAGCAGGCCTCCCAGTACCCCAATGTGTCCACACGCTGCTGCCAGGTGGACCGGTGTGCGCCCTTTACAGTCTCGCACCAGGAAGTTGGCGCTGTGCTGAAGCAAGGCCTCCACACATTCCTCATGGCCGGTCACCGCCTGTGGCCAGAAAACAGTAGCCGTTAGTGTTATTAGTGCTGACAGATCATGACATAAACGATTATTCGTGAGAGCTGACTAATGGTTTGGAGTTTAGTCCTTTCACAGACAAATATGCAGTGTTAAACTGAGCTTACAAGTGATTGAGGTGACTATTTCAAAAATGTCTGGCAACATATCAAAAATCTAAACAATCAGAGTGAAAAATGTGAAGGGTAATCTGCTATGTTATGCGTCAATATGGAAAAATCCAATAAACGCGATATGAAGGCTGAGGTGGAAAAAAAAAATTCTATTCAAATGTATTTTGGTCGAGAATACTACACGCAACATAAAAATAGTCATAATTGGGGTGTAAGTATAAACAACTGTCCCACAGCATATATACAGTATGTGTCCGTGTATGAAGTGCTAAGATCTCCTTACTCCTCTATGCAGGGCTGTCCTGCCCCACTTGTCTTTGGCTTCTACATTGGCTCCCTTATTTAGCAGAGAATACACACAATCTGTGTGTCCGCTCAGGACTGACAGCATCAGAGGGGTTCTAGGAGATAACAGACGATAATGTCAGCAATTTTATTTTTAGAACATGAATGAAAAAAATAAATAAAACGACAAAAAAACAAGCTTTAACTCACTGTCCATTCCCATCTTGAATGTCGACTGCACTTTGAAGATCAGCATTTCCAATCAGCAAACGCAAACATTCGGAATGACCGTTAGTAGCTGCAGGGAAAGAATAAACACATCATTAGCACAAAAAAAATCCTAATTCTAAATAAAACAAAACAAGTGGATAAAGCAAAAGTACAGTGAATAATAAAATTTATACCCGATTTATTATATCATATTGTTACAGTCCAGGTCCATACCTGCAGCATGAATGGGGGTCCGCTTCAAGGTGAAGTCTTTGACCAGGATGGAGGCTCCCTGGTTGATTAGGACGTCCACACACTCCACATGGCCCTTAAATGCAGCCAGGTCTAATGGTGTGCGTCCATGGCAGTTTCTTACATCCAGATCCAGCAGAGACTGCACCAAAACCTCCATAGCATGGTGGTGACCGTGGTATGCCTAAAAAAAGATGAATGTGACATGAAGAAGTTAACATAAATAAGCTGGTATTTAAAATAATTCTATAATAAGGATAATAGGATATTTTAAAAAAATAGGCATCACTCACAGCAAGGTGCAGGGGGCTGACGGGCGCTCTGATATCGGAGTCATTCAGGATGTCTGTCCCTGAGGTTTCCATTAACTAAACAAACCATGTGCACAGGTTAGAACCTACTTACTATAATCACCCACTTAGCTGTAAAGCTAAGTACAACAGATATAGATGACTGTGGTTTTCCTCGAAGGAAAAAGATCTTAGAATATATTTACTTTCAAACATGCAGACCAAAACCACCAGAGTGACTAATGTGTTGCTGTCTATATTATTATTATTGTTTGTTCTGAAACATTCACTGGGAGCTATCAGTTTCAGCTTGTTTTCTGATGCAGCAGCTGTCTTTTTGGAAGTGTGTGCTCTACACTGTTTGATTTTTGCCTGTTCCACCAACAAGAAAAAACACAAACATACACAAGTAAAAAAAAAAAACAGTACAAATTTAACTCACCACATCTAGAGGTGTTTCACTTGCAATCTGTAAAAGAGACGAGCAGCAATGCATGAAACATTGTTACATTATAGCAAAATAGAAATAACAGACATGCTGTTTGTTACGTGTCGTGTGCTCTGGAGTGAAGTTCTCACCAGCTCCAGACAGAGGCGATGTCCATACGCTGAGGCATAGTGCACAGCATTGTAGCCCTGATTGTCCCGGATCCCTGGATTTGCATCGTTTCGCAGTAAATATTCCAGGCACCTGCAGACACAACAGGGAGGCTTGTAGTCATGTAAACAGCACTGTCTCTCAGGTCTTAAATTGTTACTGCAGCAGAACCAATGATGCAACTGAGCTTTCGTCCATGAAACCTCTCAAACATCTCCCGCCTCCCACGCAACCACCACACCTCCGCCAAGAAACTAAGAAAAGTGTTACTGACTTTCCATCTGTGTCAGAGGCAGCAGCGTAGTGGAGAGGAGTGCAGCCCCGCTCGTCAAGGTCATTGACGCTGGCCCCGGAGCCCACCAGAGCAAACAGGCACTGGTAGTTACAGTTGGCTGCAGCATAGTGCAGAGGGGTCCTGGAAAAGCAAACACAGCTCAGTTCCCTGCTCATTTTTTAAACCAAGAAACTAGGAGAGCACAAAGTCTTGATCCAAACCAACAATTAAAGTGCTACAAACCTGCCAAAGCTGTCCTTCCTATTAAAGTCTGCTCCCGTGTTGAGGAGAAGATTGAGACATTCCAGGTTTCTGGTGAGGGGGAATTGTTTGAGTTGTTATAGGTCATAACTACTTAAACATCTTAAAGCTTGCAGTTCATACCAAACATACTAGCCAGCTGTCCTAAACTCACCCTCCAGCAGCTGCAGCATGTAAGCAGGTCCTTCCAAAGTCATCAGGAGTATCAATATCAAACCCTGCATCAGAGTAAAGATTATGAGCTACATCCTGCATATAGTACAATACAGATGTACAGTTTTTGGATATCAAAGTCGCAAGCCCTATCAAGAATTTTGACTTATTCATCTGCCATGAACGTTCAAAATGAATCATTCTGTTGAGTTCAGTTAATTCTCTTGTGTCACACAGCACAAAGGGTTGCTCACCTGAAGACAGGAGCTTTCGGCAGCAGTCAGAGAATCCACTGAGAGCAGCCAAATGTAGTGGAAACATACCATGGACCCCTCGTCTGAAAAAGACACAATCATGTTGATTTACCCAGTATGACTAGGTGCTAAACTCAGGGTAGGATATGACTATTAATAGTACAGAATATCAGTATCAGTTACATAACAGACAATGCAGGTCAGCTTTGGAAGGCTTTAAACATGCAGCGCTGCCATGATGTGTAAAGTTGTAACGGTTGCTGAAAAACAGGACAGGCAGGCTGACTTACTTAGCCGTGTCAGCTCTGTTGGTGATGAGGGTGTTGATGAGGAGCTCGTGTCCGTATCGAGCCGCAATGTGCAGTGGTGTGTTTCCATTCTTATCTTCACAGTCAATCTCAGCACCTTCGGAAGAAAAAAACAAAACACAAACTAATCACTTAGCTTGTGTTACACAGAGAAGCAGTTTTAGGTTTTACAGTACAGCGGGAGAGTTTTTTTTAAGAGGAGCTCACCATTTTCAATGATTGCTTGAGACCTAGAAAACCTCCCATGGATGGCTGTCATGTGGAGGGGAGTCTTACCATCTTTACTCTGGAGTGAAACAAAAACATGGTGGTGTCACGGCACAGGTCAGGATCAAGTTTGTTTTCTTAACAACAGGCTTGAAAGGACTATGAGAAGTTATAAAACTGCACTTCTGAAATCTATCAACTGTAGAAAAAAAAAGGGATGTTGCAAGTAAAGTTTTACTTGAATCACATTGACAATTTGGATCCACACACACACGTTTCTGACTCTGGTCAACAAATCTTCTTCAGTTTTTGATTGGTCAATAGTACTGGTGTGATTCTATCTTTTCATGATGAAAGGAGTGCCAGTTATTAAGTAACATCTTTCTCAGCTCATGAGTAATTTTCCAACGTTCTGATTTGACTCACCTTAATGTTGACATCAGCTCCATTGCACACTAGTAGCTCCAGACAGAGCGCGCCGTGGCGAGACGCGGCGGTGAAATGGAGGGGTGCGAAGCCCTTCTCGTTTACCTGGTTGACGTTAGCTCCGCACTCGATGAGCTCGTTCACCACCACGTCTTGACCGTTGTAACAGGCCACGTGGAGGGGCGTGTTGCCATACGCATTGGGCTCATTGATCTAGATGGCAAGATAAATGGAGAGTAGTCATGACACTGCGGTTTCCCCATCAAGACAAAATGGTATTACCCCAAAACCCCACCGGGCACGCTGTTTTGGTCCGTCCTCTACGTGACTTAAAACTCAACAGAACTGGAGCCCGGTGGAATTTGGGGGTTATTCTTTTTACACACAATATAAGACATACAAAGAGCACCAGGACTGGTTATTACATGTTCTCTCCTGATCAGGAGAGCATAAGATGATGAAGATGAAGAAGCAGTGTCTACAGTGTAAAGACTATATGCATGTGGGTGGAACTTACATCCACCCCCAAATCCAGGAGGTATTTCACAACACTTATCATTCCACTGGAGGCTGCTGCATGTAGGGGGGTGTACGATTTCTTATCTTTGCAGGCCACCTCGGCACCGTGAGATGCCAGCAGCTTTACCACTTCTATGTGCCCTGAAGACAAGAAGAGAATAATTTAATTACATGAATATGCTATTAAGATACGATCATGATTTCATTTCATCAGAACAGTATTCATTTGACTTTTAGTTTTGGTGCCGAAGGTTACATCGAAAATTGGAAATGTGATGTAAAAATGTGGCTGATTTATTACCCATGTAAGCTGCCCAGTGGATTGCACGGCGGTCCCTCTTGTCAAAGGCATTGATGTTTGCTCCTCTGGAGAGTAAGAGCCTCACCATCTAACAGCGGCAGCATAGGAAAAAAAAAAAAAGAGCAATCAGGAAATGTATGAAGAGACGCTGCTAATGCAGCTGCCTTTTAGACAGAGTGGCAACTCATAATCATTGTGTATACGTCTGTTTAATGCCTTAACACTAGGCCCAACACAGTGAATCTCTGTTCACTTTGATTTAATGTAACCTCATGAATTAGATAAGCCTCCATGAAGATTTTTAGGGTTGAAAAACTTTTTTAACCTTTGCATATATACTCATTACAGGCACATCAACAAGACAGTATGAAACTGTCCACAGTGTACCTACTGTATTGCTGAACTCAATGCATAGGTTGTTATAAAGTTAAACATAACTGCGTGCCATCATCTCGGCATTTGTTATGTGTTTTACTTGAATATTGCTGTATAACCAAAAGGTTGTCTAAACAGCTTTTTTTGCACTTCATTCGATGACACATTCCCACCATTAAGACAACTCATTTGCACGTGATTATGTGATTGGAATGACTCATTTGCATGCAAGCATGTGATTGGACAAGTGCTGACTGTGCACCTAACGTCCTCGAGTGTGTGACGACAACTTATGACTGATGACTGCATCAGTCCTAATTGATGTGGGGAAAAAAAGAATGTAAACGTGATTGTTTCTTAATAAATTACGTCTGGTTCTTTGGAAAGCAGCTGTTGTTTGTTGAGCTGCAGCTTCTCCAACTGAAACTTGTCTCTGTGTTTAGACTTGTGCAACCCCTCCCAGAAGGCTGAATATTATCACCCTATCAAACATCCAAAATGGAGTGAAAGAATAGAACGTATAGCAAATACTGTATCTATATGCACAGATGCCTTACTGTGGAGTTGGTTTAAAGTATATTTTTCAATACATGTAGCACTAAACACAACAGAGTTTCAAAAAGATAACCAGTGAGAGATAACCAATACTAAAAGAAGGAACAACTGACTACAATGTTCCTCTAGCTAATGCAGTGTGTGTGTGTGTGTGTGTGGCCATCTGTATAATAATGCACAATGTGGTTCCGGCTACGGCTGGCCAGTATATATATATTCAACAGAGCTATATGTGACTGGGTCACCTCATGTTTCTAAAAACAGGTGAAACATAACCATTGTTCACTTGTTCTGTATGGCAATAGTACATATTACAATGGCCATTGTGTTTATGCATATATGAGGCAAGCAGAAACACTTCCTCTCAGTAAAAGGAGAGGATCAGGAGCTTCTACAAACAGCCAGGTAAACACACGCGACACCAAGCTTGGCGTGATGGTTTGCGAACAAAAACTTTGCATATGCGGTACAAGCTCTCTAGAGAGGAGGGTAACACTTAATCCGTCAAAGATAAGCAGCACTGAAGTGGTGATACTTTAGAACACAACAAAGACAAAGCAGACAATCACATGCTCAGCAGCACTTTCCTTTAGAAGTTAGAACAAGTTTTGTTTCTCATAGCAGCTTACACAAATGTACTACCGGTTCTATCCATTAAGGTAAATAAAAATCAATACTTGAGGCATTAAAAGCACTTATTCGAGAACAACTTGCAGCTGAATCAACCAATGCTTTAGGCTTAACGTTACCTCCAGGTGACCGCTGAAGGCTGCATGGTGCAGCGCAGTCCGGCCTGCTCTGTCTGAAACATTCACATTGCTTAGCAGTGGGACGAGGGCTTCAGCGCAGCGTACAGCCTTGTTTGCTGCGGCGATGTGAAGCGGCGTCTGCCAGTTCTTGTCTCGGGCGTTTACGTCTGCAGAGTGTTTCAGCAACACCTGGACGGCCTCCTGCAAGAAGGTGTTGTGTGTAGGTTTTTAGGTCCATGCTGTATAGACTTTTGAAGAGCAGTATGCAACTTTATCCTGGAATCAAATATGAACATTCACATACCTCACTGCAGGAGGCCACAGCCCGGTGGAGAGGAGTGAGCCACTTGTTATCTTTGGCATTTACTCTGGCACCTACAAATCAGAGGACACCAACTCTCAGACTCTGTAAGGTCATGCAGTTACGTGACATTGAGTGCAGCTTTTCAACAAAACAACCTTTTTGACAGCTATAAAGTTCTGTTTTGTAACACCTTTGTCTACATTAGCACGAGAAAAAAGCAGAATGCAAAGGGTGGATGTCAAGGTATTTTACATAATTGAACGCAGATGCACCGTCTAGCCACATATGCATAATAATATTCTAGAGTGTCACATTTGAAATAGATCATTATGCTCCCAGACAGGTTAACACTGGCTACCATTTACCACTTCCTTCATTACCAAGAGAAGAGAAGAGAAACCAGTTTGTCGCCACTTCCTTGTACAGCATGGAGAAGAAAGGTGACGGTGTTTTAGGGATTTTCTTTAAGTGGGTGAACTTGAGTAACCTCCTTCACAAACTGGCATGATGAATTTGGCCGTTTGTCACATATTAACGATAAAAACATTTCAACAAGCTCAAATTGTGACATCTATGACATTACTTCTATGTTTTACTACTATTAATTTCCTAGATCATTTCTCCTGATGTCTGAGAAACACTCAACATTTCTATATTGCTTTCATATAGATTTGCTCTACACTACAAGAATAATATATTTGTTTTTTTTATACGTTCAAGTCCTCTCTTGAAAAACGTACCTGAAAGAATCAGCAGCTCTATAATTTCTGCATCTCCGAGATAAGCAGCAGCATGCAGCGGAGTTCGCTTCTCATTGTCCTATAATAAGTGAACAAAAAGAGAGTTTATACATCCTCAACATGTATTCTTACTTCATACAGGTTAATATGTTCCTGATATGGTGTGACATTAAAACCCCAGTTTGCCGTGTGTTTATTTCTATTTGTTCTTTACCGTTTCTAACATTACAATGCTAGTGATTGGGGAAATAAAATAAAATGACATGCACACTGTCATCATTCATTGGAAAAAGTGGGTTTCACACAAATCCAGTAATTCTAGTTCCCGAGAAACAGAAACAAGTACAAACCAGCCTTATTTTGAAATAAACACCCCCACCAAAGCAGTAATGTTGAGGAATGCAATAAAATAAGCAGAGCCAGATCATGCCTTGGGAACTGTAAAAACAAAAAACTATGTGCTTTTTGTATTCAAAAACTGAAAAGAGTTATACGAGGCCTTTCAAGGACAATTATACATTAGAGGTTTTAAATTCAGTTCTACTGGGATGTTTTATTAAATGTAGCAATAATATGAGGAAACAGATGTAGAGATTAGTGAAAGTCTGTTGGGATTACCTGTGCATTCACATCCTCTTTTTTGAATATGAGCGAGCGTACTTCATCTGGGTCCACATTGAAAATAGCTTTCAGCAAAGCTGGCTGTAAAAGAAAGAGAGTGTGTCAAAAACAACTGAATTTCAAGGCCTTTCTGACTGACATGCAACACTTTCTCAGTCTTGAAACTCCAACAGCGTAAGTCACACTTGCAGGAACAATAACCCTTCAGACCTTGGAGACCTTAGACCTTCGAGAGACTTCAGGATCCTCGTCGTCAAGCACCACAATACACACGCGACTCATTTGCTTAGAGATCACACAATCATGCGTAAGCAGCTAAAAAGTCTCTTTAAAAAAAAAAAAAAACACAGACTGCATCGCTGCAAAGTTTACAGTTGTGGGGAAGGTACTAGAGCGGGCTAGTACTTTCAAATGTACATTTAACAAAATGATGACTCCACAAATGAGGGGATGGCGGAGGCAGATTGTCAGTATTGATACTGACACGTGCTGAGCAGACACTTTCTAATTCTGTTCCGTGTTTACAGTCAAGTCCACATCTATCCCATGGCACAGAGAGAAATATCACAATCCTTAAAATCAATACAAATCCAGCCCTGTGCTCCAGATGACCGATGTGCTGTCCATCTTCACTCTTTCTCCAGACATATTTTTAACTTTAATGACTGTCTCCCAGTGACTGTGTACATCTTCAACGGAGACACAGATAGGAAAAAAAAGAGAAAGCTGCTCTGGTTCACCACATCCAATGTGACAACGGACAAGCCAAACAAAGTTTCCAAAGTTAACCTGAAGTAAAGGAGGAAATTGTTGAAGTTCTTTGTTAAGTCCGACTCTTATGAATCATGCCAATCCTGCCCTGGCTTCTTCAAAAAGTAGTTAAGTTGACTCCACCCTCCTTAGGGGTGTATACACAGGGAAAGTAGTACTGTGAACTTGCCTGGACTGTGCAACCTGAGCAAAATATTGTTTCTGGTATCCATTTTGCATATAAAAAAAAAAAAAAAAGAGAGTACAAGTGTTTAAGATATGCATCTGAAACCACATTCAATATTTAATCCAAGTTTGAACCATGTGGCTGAAGTTATTCATTGTGACACTGTTGCAGCATTTTGCCAACAAATCCTGTAAGACGAGTCTCTCTTCTAACACTTTGCAATACTCAATAGTGAGTTGGAGAACCCCGTGTTCCAACACAGCAGATTTAAACTTGACAGATGTCATCTGGTTGCCCACATTTTCACAACAACTGTCAGCATTATGACAACCTCAAGTGATAGCTTCAACAGCAAGCTGCGGCTGCAACTGCCGACATTTTTACTTTTGACCACCAGCTTGTATAAATCACTCATTTGTTGGTAAAGCACGATTTGGCCACACCATAAATGACAGGTTTGAATCACAAGGGGAGTGAATTTAACTTGACCACGTTCTGGTTCATGTTGGGCGACATAGCCTGACAGAAAGCACCAAGTACAGATGTTTGCTTTTTGTAATTAACCATTGTTACATCTTCATACCTTATCAAATTGATATGGAAACAATGCTGAAACCAATGCACCTATCATCAGTCTTTATAATTAAGTGTGCTAATGGACCTACATGCCTCCAGCTAAACTCCTGCTTCACTCACCTATCTGATCCACCATAACAGCAGCAGAGAGTCTTTGATCAGGCAGTTTTCCACAGCCTGTGGGAGGAGGTTGGCATTGGATGGGGAGAACAGTGAGGGCAGGGGATCCCTTCCAGAGGCTGCAACTGGTTACCCATGAAAGACCCAGATGGAACATTCCTGGCATCCACAAAAACTTAACTCTTCCCTGACTTCAGTTTAAAAAACAAATTAAGCCATTAACGTGGGCTTACAGCTCCCGCCGCAGTTAAATGGGTCTTTTTTTTCCCCACAAGTAGCTAACAGCTGTGAAATGTGGCGATACTTAGACGCTGTGTGTGTCAGGCGGGCTGTTATCGAGCACCTCTATTACATGTGTGCAATCAAAACCTTTGAATGGGCAATGTGCACCCGTGAATCCAAAACAAAACATGGAGACAGAGAAGCAGGGGGAGGCCCTGTTGCCAAATATCAGCAGGTTTTAAAATCACCCGCTGTAACGTTTGGCTGCAATTAAAACCCACATCATCTCTTATCGTCTTAAAAACGGACATATGCACAGTCACGAAGGACGGAGCATGCAGAGCACATTCGTTCATTAAGACTTCATCTCTCATTTAACGCTCCAGGCTGCCCAGCTAGCTAATTAGCTAATGTGCAGCCGTGGAGCTTCGAGGGCTCAGTGTACAAAAAGGCCTCTAGTGTATATGGCCGAGTGTTTCACATCAAATAGAAGAAACTGTCATGCTTCTCAATATATTTCAATGACTCACAACCACACTGTTATCCGGAGTCCTTCAAATAGGACTATAAGCTCGGCTTTGTGGGTTGAACATGGAGCCAAGCACTTTCACCTTTGGCTGACACAAATCATTTGTACTGTATGTCCTGTGTGCAACAAACCACGGGTTGAAACAAGTCGAGAGTCAAACTCTGTAAGCTACTACAGGTTTTAAATGAAATTAAATCTATTGTGGACAATTTGCGATGGACGATGCAAGGTATACAACAGATAACAGAAGCTTCTGTAGCAAATTAGCAGTGGGATTGATGCTCAGTGAGTATTAGGAATAAGCAACCATTGGTCTCTAGGGACCAAGTAGCTTACAGTCATTTAAAAAAAAAAAAAACATAACAATCCGCTCATTCACGCATTATAATGCCCATGAATATCTGCAGGGTGCAACAGTGGTTAGAGTTACTGAGGATAAATTCAGGGCAACAAACAGCCCACTTGTGCGTCTTACACTTTTTTTTTTTTTTTGCACATTTCTGTGTATCTCTCTCTCTCTCACTGTGAAAATCTACATGTTGTTGTTTTCACTTCTACAGTCCTGCATAACCGGGTGTAGGAGATTTTTCTATGCTCGTCTGGCTGCACGACTGTGCACCCTCCTCTCCTCATACACGCCAGCCTAGTTAATACCATCACCATGGAGACAGCTCTTTGGCAGCTCCACTGGCTCACATGAGTCCAGGTACATGATCATCCGAGCACACACACACACACACTCACAAACACACACACACACAATGAAACACGCATGCACGTATACGTTACAAGAATAGTAGGCATATCCAAAACACAGTCCTTAAATGATAAGCTATTCTCGTCTTCACAAGTAGACGAGTAAGCAAGTGTTTAATATAGTTAGAGAGGACATGCGTCTAATACTGTCACACTGCCAGTCACGTCATACATTTATCATAACCATTACACAGCAATTTACCTGCATGCATACCATTCATATAGTGTAAAAGGCTACTTCCTCCAAATGGCTAATAGAACTGGTTTAATCATTACCAGGATATACAAGGGAACAAACACTTGAGGTTTGTGAATACAACTATAACACTGATATAAATGTGCTTTAGGAACAAACACAACACAAAGCCAGGTCCCCACTTCCACAACACAGCTGTGATGTCCTTTAGTTGAGTGAATCAGTGAATTTAAAAAAAGCTACATTTATCATTTTGTGTTTACATGTTATCCGACCTCAAACATCACCAGTTGAGGAAGCTATAACTTAAAAGATGCCACAAACGTTCAGTTGTCACAGTAACGCCACAATCAACAGATCGCTTCGGTTGTTATGGTAATCATCTCACACTACATTACAGAGATTTTAGGGGGGTTGTTATTAAAAAGGAAAGGGTCGTGTCATTGTTTCAGTCTCAACATGCTAACTAGTCACTTCCCAGCTGTGAGCAGCTAGTAGCCTTTCACGCAGGCTCGGGCTAATTGCTGGAGATAAACACAGTATCATTAGCTGGCTACAACTCAACAACCGCTTTGAGCATGTGTCTCGGTGTTAAACGTGATGCTCTCGTTTAAGACTCTTAAAATGTGAATAACCAAAAAAAACAACAAAAAAAAACAGCCTTGCACCTAAGCTTCACCTCTCAGGTGACAATTAAACACGTAGCTTTGAGAGGCAGGGGAAATGCTTCCGTTTAGCTGGAGAAAACTCGGATTACATTCCCGCTGGCGAGTGCTAACGCTTTAGCCTCATCAGTAGCTCAAACTTAAAAGTCCCCGTTTTGGCACAACGCTCACTCACCTGGTCTCGGATTTTGAGAACCACCATATTTCTGGGTTTTTAGCTGTTCTCATGCAGATTCATAAAGGGCTGTTTGTCTCCTTCCTAGTATCAGTGGTCGGGTCTCGGTAGTAGCTCTCCCGCTTGCTCCGCTGGAGGCCTGGCGTGACGCTAGCGTTAGCTCCCTCGCTAGCTCCCTAACCTGATGGCATGGACGCAGAGCAGCAGCGGAAACTCCATAACATTGCCGCCACCGTAGTTCGCCTCCCCCCCAATAAAAGACGCGATTCGATTGGCCCAAACGCGCTGCGCGTCCAAGTAACGGAGTCGGTGATTGGTCGCTCTGTGACAGTCTTGAATATTGCATTTTGTCTCCTATCTTTAATAATTATTGATATTTTATAACGACTCATTTTTAACTATCTAACCGCCTTTCACATTACAAAACAACCACACTGTCCTTTTGAACTAATATACCGAGCTGTGTCGCCCCTGTTGGTAACAGCTGCTTATTATTCTATTTACACGCAGTGAGTCATCTGGAAGTTGCATAAAAAGCGAGAGCCATTTATAGAGACTTCAGGAGAGTCGTTTGGGCATAAATTATTATTATATCAGCAGCAGTGTTCTCTCAGGAAGACGAGTTTTTCCGGACAGACGGATAAGAAGAAGATAGCCACACGAGACAAAACCATGCTAAATAATTAATCAGCCTGCAAGCCAGGAAATCTGTTTTATTAGAGAGTTTTGTTGAATAAATATGACATACTTTTAAGTATAAGATAGTCTGAATGATACATACTTTGACCTGTTACACCCATCAACCTCTAATTTAAAGAAAAAATGTGAAAACTTCCTATAACAAATAGTATTTGGGTAGTGCCTGCCATCTGTTAATAAGTGTGACAGTATGTTATACACTTCACACATTCATCTTCCTCTTTTCACTGCTAAGTTAAAATGAGGGTTAAAGGTCTTTGCACACAAAGCGCATAGCTTAGATATAAAATAGTTGGACTGCTTTACAAGCTGTTTATAGGAAAGTGATAGACATGCACAATACAGATCATTCTCCCACCATGGATTTAAAGAAATACTTCTGTCTGCTGTCTAATAAACTCCTGACCATACCTTATTTGTAGTTTATTGTAAGATAATAAGATAGTACAATGTCATCTACCATCACTGGCATTATCTGTCATCACGTGGAACTGAGTAACCATATTAGAGTAAAGGGAGCCTTTTAAAAACCCTCAGGTTGGTGGATTTTAAATCCAGTTTCAGGTCCTGTGAGCCAACACCAAAATGTGGTGGAATATGGCCCTCTAGTGACTTTTCCTTCAACTACAACCAGACTTTAAAAGTGGCTGATGTGAATCACACTGGATAAACACTTAAATGAGAAATACAGATACAATATGTAAACTCTTGTGTCAATATCTGTACTTTTTAAATGTTATTTAGGGACATTTAATGTACACAGGGTTAATATGAGAGCATTATTGACTTGTGTGACTTATTTTGTAATTCATGTGATAAAATTTACATTTGTATTCATGTAAAGAGACTTAGAGTAAAGACATGTACTCTAAGGATAAGTGATTTCATATCTAGATAAGATTAGTGACCTGTTTGCGTTTATATAAAACTCTATGCATTTAAGATCCTGTAAATAAGGGTGACTATTCTTGAAACTTTGAGTCACTCATGGAATTTTACAGCCACAACAGCTGATGATGTGGGACAGTAATTTCCTCTGTATAGTGAAAATACCACAGACAAGACTAGTGGGGATGACAGTATGGAAGACTGCCAAAAGGCATGGACACAAAACTGTCTGTTTCTGGTGCACTCAGTGACTCTGGCACTGTCACAGACTGTACATTCAGTTTCAAAAGTTCACAGAGTAGTAATTCAGGACTGGAAGATCTGCTGCTATATTATACTACAGGAAAAGTATATAAGCTACTGTACAGTTAGTTTAATTGTGGCAAGCTGTTTGATCTTTGCAGAAATAAAAACAAAAAACATGTGAACATGGCATAATGATAATGTCTCTGTGGCAGCATTAAGAGTAAGCAGATTGAATAGATTCTCTTTCTGTTGAAACGGCTAGATGTTTTACAGATAATTATACCATTTGATTTAAATCTTTATGCCCCTACCCTACAGACATATGTTAGAAATAAGCAAGCAGTTACTGTAGGTTATTCAATATGGCTGCACAAAGAGTGGCATCTGTGCCATGAAGAACCAAACAAAACAAAAAAAGCAGTATAGCAAAGTAGTATAGTTTTGTGAGTGAGGAAGGTAGTGGGGGTCTTGTGAAAGAATGTGTGTTATGCTCAGTAGGCAACTTTCCAGGGTAGTCTCACATTTCAAGGCAGTGGACACAAGAAGAGGGGAGAGGGAAAAGGTTGTGGCAGCTATGTTGATGATTTTGGGTGTAGGTTGGTTGCCTTTACTGGGGGTAATCCTCTTGGATCTGTTGCTAAGCCTCCCAAAGGCCACAGTAAACTCAGCAGGAATACTTTCTCACTGGCTGGAGGTGGAGAAGGGTTCCCACAAATTAAATTAAGAAGAGGAGAAACAAAGGACAAAGGAGTATATATATAAATGGAGAAAACAGATGCATACTCACATACCTCCACCCCAATTTAAGACTGCACCCTGACCCCGTGTTTACACCCTTCTTGTTTAGTGGAGCCCTAGTGAGTGTACGTGTGTGGGAGACATAGACAGAGCGAGAAGGAAGATTAATATGTTCTGTCCTGAAACCCAAGTGCTTTCTACTGCAGCTTTTTGAAGGTTTAGGTTTCTTCATTTTATACGTATATATTTTTTAAATTCTTTCTTTCCAGCAATAGAAATAATTAAAAAATCACCAGATAGATAACCAAATATTAAAACATGCACTTATGGCATTTATTATGCATTTATAATGCCATAAGTGCATGGTCATTTTTGTGGTTGAGAGTAATATTTTTATCCAAACCCATCAGAAATGCACCCCAAAACCTTTCATTAAAATAAGAAACTCTCTTTTGTGAAACTGTACCAAAAATAAAAGCTTCTTGTGCAACATAGAGCAACAACTAGGTCAGTCTGGTGCAGCAAAAAAAAGACAATTTTTCACCAGCATGTACCTCTCTGTCATAGAAAGCCATTGGAAGCTGTATTCCCAGTACTTACCCAAGTATGGACAGGTTTATAAATGATGCACTCTCACCTTCCTGTCAAGTGACAATGATGAATACACTTGATTCAACTATTTGAATACTTGTTGGGACAGCTGTTTTATTACACCAGTTGATAAAGTTGCTGTTCCATAAGCACACGCAACCACAGTGAATACAACACTATAATAACATATTCTGATTATTAGATGTCTACATATTTGTAAAGACTGCAAAACCCATGACATTCTTAGCTAGTCCTCTTGCTGAGAAATGACATGGTCCTTAGCGTCCAGGTGCCAGCTGTGAGGTCCTGCACAGCAACGAGACAGCCACAGTGACATGCATGCAGGATCATGCCTCAAATCCACTGATGCTAGGCTGTGCCCCTGTCTGTCCAGACGTCAGGATGAGGGATAGCAAACAGCTGGACAGTCGGCATCCCAAGATGAAAGTGGTGTCACCCACTGGGTCATTCCCAGCTGCTGTAGGACAGTGGCAAGATGGGAGGAGAGAGAATTTCAGCTCATTGTTTCCCACCACTTATCCTGGAGTATTAAGCCACATAATCAGCAGATAAATAAAAAATCTTGTCATATACTGTATGATCCTGGATTTCCTAAACGTCTAAAGGAGAGGTAGGCATGAATGTTTAGGCATAAACAGAAACAAGTCAAGACTCAGTATATTTCATGAAGCATTCATCTCTATGGTGAACACGACACTCAAGCACACTGTTGTATCTGATGAGCAGTGATGTGGGAAACAGGTGAACAGAGGTGAAGGAGGTACTTTGTTCTTCTCCTAAAGGGAAGACGTTTGTCTGCTGGGCCAAACAGTAAACTAAAGAGAGGTACTGAAAAATGCTTTGAAGTGACAAATAAAAATGTGAGACCGTGGACAGCTGTAGATTTATGACGATGACAAATCTGCATATAATCTGTGCTAATCACACCGGCCTTGCTCCTGGTTGAGATAAAAGCTTCTCCTCTTTTTTTTTTCAACCAAAATTCCCACCACCAAGCAGTCATATAACCACCACAGTGGGAAATGCTTGGTTGGTAGGTTCACAGCTTAACTCTCAGCTTGGAAGTTATAGGAACCGAGTGCAATGATATAGTTGCAGTTCTCTTTGACATTACAAACACTAGACTCTAAACCACTGGAAAATCACAAATAAATTCATAGATTACTGTTGCACAACAGCGACTGATATGACAAAACCACTTTATCCCAGTGTGGGTCCCAGATGATGGCAATGACTAACCATTAGATGGCAGTGTTTCCATTTCAATGCTCTTCTTGTGCACTTGTGAACGCTACAGGTACTATTTATAGGCTGTGCGCACCACTGCAAACTGTAGTCTGTAGATGCAGCTGTTGTAACATTCATATTTTGCAATTGTATGTTATGCAATAACAAGCAAATTACAGCCTCTTTACAAGCAGTGAGCTGCTTGATAGTCCAAGACACCCATTATCATAATTCCTGGTGCATTCATGTACTAATATGATTATGCATGAAAGAACAATTTAAAATAATAAGAAGAATATTGAAATAATAGAATAAAATGCACTTATTATTAACACGCAAGACAGTTAATTATCTGAGCTTCCTAGGGATTAACACAGTTGGATAAAAGTTATCAGCAGATTAGTCTGCTTCACTTCTTTTTTCACCACAGGAGACGACTGATGAGACCAGTGCACCTGCTGAGGACAGACAGTGGCCGGAGCTGCCCTCGTCTGTCCATCACAGAGATTAGACTACCAGAGGACAGTGGAGTGGACAGGAGTCCTCCTCACTCAGTCTGCCTCTACCTTGGCTCGGATTTTATTATCGTCCCCTTGTTTGGACCGAGTAAGACTATTTATAGCTCAGTCGTCATACAGCTACAGACCCTGATCGCATCACGTCCTCAAATCCAAACAAGAGCCGCAAACCCTCAACCTTGTCCTCAAGGTAGACAATTAGTTAACGTTTTAACGTTTAGCTAAGTATGTGAGTAGATTAACTTCGATGTGATGTGTGTATGCAAACTACAGGGTGTGTGTGTGAAAATGCATCTGCTCAGTGTTTCAAGTCAAGAATGAGAATAAGTCAGAATTAGACTAATTATTGTAAACGAGCTAAGCTGAGTTGCCTTTTGTAGCTTAAACAGTGAAAGCAGATGCCTAATTAATATTTAGCCTAATTGGTGAGTGTTATTTAAGAATAACTGTGTTTTTATATGTTATTGAACAGCTTGAAAGACATTAATGATGCACTCCGTGCTAACGCTTCAGTCAGCGCATTAATATTTGAATATTTGGTTCTCTGGCCACAGGTGGTTGTTTTGTTAATCGTCCGCCAATAAAAGTGGACCTGAATTTTCTGCATCATAACAAGATATAACCGCAGATATAGAAGATGTTCATCGTGGCTTTCGCAGACTGATATTTGTTACAAGATGTAGGGCTATTGTAGTCCAGACTGCCATCTATAAATAGACTTGCTTACGGATGTATGACCTCACCAAACGTGGTGTTTGTGTGAAAGTACTTATTCAAAAAACAAAAAACAAAACAAAAACCTGTTGGTAACGAGGCTGCATCACCCCTTGACTACACATGAGGTGATATGACTAATATTTATAGCCATAACTATTAAATAAGATAACACTGATTGTGAGCAGTGTGATGTACATTAGAAAAAGCTGTGAGTGTGATAATGGGCAGAAAAATGCAAAAACATCTCAGCACATTATTTCCCTCTACATCATTTTCAGAGCTGCTTTACATGACACAATATCCAGGGATAGTACTTTTCCAATAATTTTCCTAAAGCATGAGCCTGTACCACATAATATAGCAGTACTGTAAGTCCTGCATTCAAGTGCTCATGATGCAAAATGTCTCCTGTCATCTATTATTTTGATGCATTAAGATGTAAGCAGTACTTTGACATAGGTGGAGCTCATTTTCCACTAATCTAATCTATTACAGTGCATCATATTTTATATAACCTAAATATGTTTTGCATCACAGTCCAAAAGAAAATATAGGTATTGGATAAATGTAATGGGGTGAAAAGTTTTTCCTTCAGAAATACATGTAGAGCAGAAATGTGAAGTAGCCAAGTACAAGTGCGTCAAAATTGTACCTTGCAGCACTTGAGTAAACACACTTACCACCACTGATTACATCTCATGCTTTACTCCAGTATTTGTCTAATATCACATTTTGTTCTGCATTATGTCCCACATTGCTGAATATTTCATATCCACTTTATAAGTAGGTACTTAACATTTTACTGATTACTACATTGTGCATACATGTTTTTGCTCCTTTGTTTGTATTCATTTATCTAGCCTAAATTTGCGCTATAGAAATGCATTGTGTTTTTTTCCCTTGTAGTACTTGTAGTACTGTTTATGATTACACATGTGATAAATCTACAGCTGCCTTCCTACATATTTGTGTACAGATACTAAAAAAAACCCAAACTACAAACACAAGGACGAAGACATGAACATTCTGTGGTAAAGTCAAAAGTAAGTCATTTTTTTCTTCTATATCATTTTAGATGCCAGTAACTAAATGAAAGTTAATTGGCAGTATAGCATTTGTAATGAGGATTATTTTATAAAGTTAGTTTGGTTCTCAATTGATTTGCTCAACACCATGCCACTCCAACAAAAACTTTTAGCAGATGTGTTACATGCATGATGGCTTTGATGACCAGCGCTCTTTCCACAGGTGTCACATGGTGACAGCATTTCACTCTCTTCTGAGCAAGGTAATAAGAAAACACAAGAACCACAGACCCTCCAGTGTACACACGACATTTTCACTTAGACAGTGACACAAGAAAAACACTGCTCATACTTGACATGAAAGCCTTTCACAGCCACTCCAAATGACCCTTCAGCTGTCTTTCCATTTCAGAATATTTATAATATTTTTACATTAGACTTGTTCTTGGCAGGTTAATGCTCACAGATGTCTGCACAGCTCAGATGGCTTGAGGGGGCAGGTACCATCTGAGCTGTGTCAGAGAGAGAAAGTCATTTTAACAGCACCTTACACTTAGCCTAACACATAATTTCATAGTACCATTGAATGTGTTAATGAGACAAAATGTTTTCGATAGAACAAATCTTGGCAGGCATCTGTGAATTATTCACTGGACTTGATAAATTGGCATGTTTGGCTATATACGATTGGCAAGCAGTATTCACAGAAGCAGCATGTCGCATGACATCCCTGCTGTGTAATGCATGTTAACTATAGTAGACTATTATTATTGTCATAAAGTTTGAGTCTTGCAGGTTTGTACCAGAAAGAATATTCTATAGACTCCGCAGAATAATCAGTCAGCTACATGTAGAGATGACATAAGAAGTGAGAGTGAGCTTGTTGATCGAAGTGGAGAGAATACAATGCCTTTTCTTTTTTTTTCACATCTGAAGTGACGAAAGTGATGAATTGCGCTTTGTCACTGTGGATTTATTTCCTGTGTTTGTGTGCCATCCTTGACTGACCGCGACAGTGTGAAGGCAGCCTTCATGTCACGCAGCAGAAATTGCACAGAAAGAATGCCGTGGTGTTTTGTGCTGGTGGACGTGAAGTATGACATGACACAATGATTAAGCCAATCTTCTGCCTCAAATGAGCACAAATTCATTGCTGGGAAAAATATAATTGTACGTCTGTGTGTATCTGTTTGCAGGTGTGTAGTGTACGGCACAAGTACAGGTGTGCCACTGTAACAATGGTTAAAACATACACAGATTAATGAGTCATATGGTAGAATAGCAACAGGTTTTTTTGCTTTCTGTTGGAGTGACTGTATGTCTAAGAAATAAGGTTGTCAGGTGTAGTGGAATCATAGCAGTAACGTTTTTCTGTCTCATTTATTGGTGTAAATGAAGTAGGGTGCTGTGTTCTAATTAAGAACCTCCATAAATGAAATTATATCTTCCCAAAATAAAACTGAGTTCAATTTTATTTGACATGCATGACAGATGATGTCATAATGTATTAATAGTGTGAAATGAATCTCATGCTGACAGGTTGTTTTAACACGGGGGGCTTCTATATTTATTTGTTTATAACACTTAAAGCATGTAACAGCAACGTTGAGTATCATCGTATTAACCTCAGAATATGTCATTACGTATTGGTGCGACCAGGTTGTAGCTGTTATAAGTAATATATTACACACATGATTTTCACTTAATAAATAATGCAGCGATTATTATGAAGAGGTTGCCAGTCAGACATTGTTGTTTTACATATTTTACAACATATTGTCTGATATTACTTTACGAGTTCATAGAACTCAAGGCAGTTATACTAGAAGACGTTATAGGACATTAACTTATTCATAACACGCATAAGATGACATACTGTATGTATGCATGCACAAAGCAATAGACCTTTTTCACAGCAGCCATTTTGGCATGAAATAGTAGGGTCAATGCACCTGTTACCAATGATGCTAATTAATGAAAGGCTCTGCTGCAATGAATGAAACAGAACTTTAATTAATATCATTGGAAACACCTGTGTTGACCCAAACGGCTGCTGTCTATATAAACATACGATACCCAAAAAGACTCATAATCTAATTGGAATGATTTAATGTTTTTTTGCAAAAAAAAAAAGATATTAAAATCAACACTGAGCATGCAGCATTACAGAGTACTGAGTTTTATGTAGTATGTCGTGATGCCGCGATAAAATTCTGTATGTTAGCTCTTCTGTCATAATGCATATTTTCCAGGGAGGGAGCAATTTGCATAAGTCTGTATGATCCAAAAGACTTAGAAACAGCTTTGGTAATTAGTCCTCAGCACCCAGTGCCAGTCAGCATAATGTGTTCTTTAGCTGGATTTCACACTTGGAAATAAGCTCACATTCTATCCATCATTTCATTTGAAAAATGACAGATGAATAATAATTATATAATTTCCCCAGTGGTTGCATATTACAGAAACACTTACAAAATGTTTTAAAACCACACACTAAGAAGTGAGATTTGATTCTTGAACAAAAATCTTTCATGATGCGTTTCTTAGCTTCATGCTGGCCACGCTTGTTGACACCCTGAAACTATTTTTTGTGTGGTCCAGGATCTATTATTGGCTCTGGCTGTAAGTGTTTTCTGTTCCATAACAAGATGAATCCCCAACATGGCATTAGGTTACCAGGCAACAGTGTACACTCCAAGGCTTGGTTATAATTTTCTTTGTATAGTTATGATGTTTAATAGTAAGTGACTACATGGCAGTCAGCCAAAATTAACCACTGTTAGCAGAACCCGTAGAGCTTGATGTATGTCAGGAGGCGTAGAGGCTAGCAGGCTATATTTGGCTGCTGTGTTCCCTTCAAAGAGATGAGTTCTAGGACTGGACCTGACATTTCTCTTAGACTGGAAAAAATGGGTTTGGGTCAGTGAGTTTTTACAGGAGGAGGGGTGTTGTTGATGCCCAGAGGAAGGTGCTAGTGTCTGTTCTGCAGTGGCTCATTGTTATGTTCTCTTCATCGGTACAGTACAGGAAGCTTAAATGACAGGATAAAACTAGCAATTACATTTGTTGCAATACAACACTATCTTTATTACATAAAAGGCTGTCAGGACTTTTTTGCTAACCGATTATCATTACTATAATCCTCACAAGGTGCCCAAAAGAAAGGATTTAATTGTAACTTTTATGTTACTTTTTATGTTTTGTAGAAAGTTAACTTCTAATTTGAGAAACCTCTCTAACCTCCTTGTAAAACTCTTTAAAAAAAATGAAATAAGCTATCAACAACTGACAGCAACTGTTTTTCATGGATATTCATAAGACCAATAATGACAAGACAGGATAGTATAATAACAGCTTGGTGTCAGTGTATGGAGTGGTCAGGAGTTACGGGCCTTGTTAATCTAACAGTAGCACAACATATTTTTAGGTAATGTTAAAAGTCAGTCAGCTAAGGTCAGTTCATCTGGCTAGAAATCATCACCTAGTCCACTTGAAGCCTCTAAACTCATTGATCATTTACATTATTAGAACATCTCATAGCAGAAGACTGATTTTGCCTCTTTAAACTTTATATTGTCCCAAAGTTTTGTTTTTGACTAATCTCTTCCGAGTGTGTTGTATGTGTTTTGAGATTAAACAGAAGCAGTGCAGTCCTGGCCTTTATCCCAGCGTGTTGTCATGGAAAAGAAACGTAGAATTGCATTCACGCCTTTATTTATTTTGCTGTTCTTGGCAACCACTGCTCCAGTGGATGCAGAAGAATGTAGTTGTACAGTAGACACTGTGCAGATGATCTGAATGTTGCCCAGGTGTCACTAAACTATTCTGACTGAGATAAGTTTTTCCTCACACCATCGTCATCATCATCATCATCATCATCATTATTATTATTATTAGTAGTAGTAGTTTTCGTATTATTATTTTAACAAATTACAAATTTACAAATTATTAACCTCTACTCTGCCTAAGCAGTTGCATTGCATGCACAGAAAACATTTTAATCAATCTTTAAACAACCTGACCATGTATCTCTCCTGCAGAGTGGAAAAATAAGACATGATCTATTGGTGAATGAAGGAGTAGGTAGTGGAGTATGTGTGATGAATGTTTCTCTCTGTATAGATAGTAGGAAAATACTGGTCCAGAGCAGGGATCTGGCTCCGGTTGTAGCTGAGACACAGCACTTGGTGGGTTTAGCCTGGTGTTGTCAGTGTTGTTCATCCAGCCCCACTATAGACCCCTGGGGCGGACCTACTTCCATTTGTTTTCACTTCCTGTCCAAATGGAGTTAGAGAGATGAAACATTCATGTCTCTGAGAGGCCTCCTGCGTGGGTGAAAATGGGGAGATTTAAGGCTCCTGCCTCCAGTATTCAAGATAGATTAATATGCTATACTTTTTGGTAAAGTGACATATTTATGATTTCCATTTTTCATTCTTTAGTTCAAGTCAGTCAACGGAAATTATTCTAAGGCTGACATTTTTCATAGTTCTTTTTTTTTTTTTTTTACCAGAAATGTGTGTCATTGTCTTGCCTATCTACTTATACCCATCTGCTTATCTGTCTGTCAGTATGCCCACTGACAGGCTCCATGGAGAGTGCTCGTGCCCTAACTCGATCCTGCTCTGTCAAATCTGCATGGTGAAATCAGTGAAGGTGATAAATGAGCTATGCTTCAGAGTTCTTGGTATGTCTAGCCTAATGGGCAGATTGTCACTTAACTGTCACAGGGTGGGGCCATCTTCCCTGATGTCAGAAACAGACAAACGTCAGACTTCACAGGCCCACTAGTTGTCACTTCATGCCGTCCCATCATCCTCTAGGGCCCCAATAGCACAGCCATGCGTCACGCTAAACATCTCTTTGTTGTTATCTTTCATCTATGGGTACCTGCCAGTCCATCCCGTGAGTTATGGGACTCCAGGAGGTCATGGCCTCAACCCCTCCCTACTTGGCGTGAAATGCGCAGAACAAACGGATCCAGGAATTACACAGAGATTGGACACACTGGCTGGATATCTAAGAGCAGAGTCCTCGTAAAGGTCTCTTTGGCTAGATAGGTGTGAAAGGGTTACCAGCCCATCTGTTTCCCAAAACAGAAAAAGTTACCCCCTTTGAGGTGATAACATTAGAGCATTCTCTAAATTCTCCCTTTTTGCTTCGAGTTGTGTTATCTCAGTTGAAGTTTTCCAAAAGGGGAAGCTTAAAAGCCACATTATGTTCTCTTAAGAACAGAAAATTAATGTGAAAAAGTTTTACTCATGACCTTTAGATGTTTTTGAAAGCACAGAGTTACATCAATGAATGGCATCCTCTATCAACAAACAGACTAAAAAAAGCATGAAGATGCTCTGGTTGCCTGTTTTTCTTTTTTTTGTTGTTGTTTTTCTCTCATTGATTTGGTGTGCCTCGCTCTTTTAAATGTAGATATTTCCTTTATTACTTTGTAGTTCAAAAGGCATCAACTTTGAGGAGATCACAGAGCTGTAACAGTTTTTGTTTTTGTGCTGGTCATATCTACATGTTTAATAAAAGAGAGAGCCAAAGCTTGTTAGGCCCTGTGTTATTGAAGGGGCTGGGTTAAAAAGTCAGTTTGGTTACTGGATCCAAGATGAAAGGCAGAGGTCAGGAACGCTGCAGCCACTCCCAAAGCACAGCATGGTGGCATTGCTATGTGGAATTGTGTGCATGTGTGTGTCAGTGTATTTGTCTGCACATGTATATTTGTTTGCACAATGGAAGTCTTGATTTGTATTTCTACCATATTTGTGCGCTTTGGACCTCTGTGCTGTCAGTACATTTTCTCTTCTTGTGTCCAGTTGCTTTAGCATAGTGTTTGCAGTGTGTCAGAGTGTTTGTCTTCCTTGGTCCTTGGAGTTCACTATGGAAAGCTGATAGTAATATCTCTAGCATCTCTTGCCGTAACTTCAGTTTGTGTTTCTGTTTTAATCAACCTGCAGGGTGCACTGTTGCTGAAGGATTCAGCAGGGGTTTTACCCCACTTGGACCTGTACTGCTACCTTAGTTAATTATACTCTTTCCAGTCTCAATCAAGCTGATGAAACTCACAAAGAGAGCTGACAATAGAGACACAAAGATACATGAGCAACTTGTGATATCAGCATTATTACAGCATATGCAATGACAACAAATGTAACACAGTTGCATCAGCGTGATACAAAAGTGAGACAAATCTCAAATGTAGAGAGAGAGACAGAGATTGAGATTTTTAGTGGGAAAACAGCTTGAGACTGTATACTAACAAGAAATTCATCAGTGGTTGAAGGAACTGTAGGATTACTATTGTTTTCCCACCAAACAAGTGAGATGACCCCTCAACCATGCTTTTCCCTCTCAGGGGAGAAAGGAAATAGGGAGCTGTTTGACATGTCTTGGCACTCTCATAGGAACTGCAAAAGTAGAACATTGTCTACATTGTACTTGTTTCTTCGGAGTTTGTGTAATGGGTAACTTCCACTGAATAAGAATACAATAACTTATCAGGGTAACTGTGGTTGAAAAATGTAAATGAATGTGATGCTATAATAACATCCAGAAACTCAAGGTCACCCTAGTAGAGCATCTAAATATACATCTGGAGCCCCTGCAGGTTTATGCATATGGATCAGTCGAGACATGTATAACAGAGGTGGTGGGTACACTGTGGGATATTTCCCGGTATGCATAGCACTACCTTAATAATCAGAGGAAGAGCTATTTTTTTCAGAGGTATTGTTGCGTCCGAGACCTTTGAGACACCACAGGAGGAGAGTGCTGTGGTTGAGTGAAGAAGTGGTGTGTAGGTGGAAGTCGCTCGGACAATAAGCGTCAGACCACCCTTCCCATAGTAAACTTGATTTCCTGTTGCACTCTTTTAGGAGGAACTTTACAATCCATGAATGGAGTCTTTAAAGGTCATTGACAAATTCAGAATAGCAGTCAAGCAGTAAGCATGACCTATTGTCAAACAACTACAGTTTTCATTATGTTAGGTTGTTAGGTTATTCCTTGATAAATCTGCTTAAGATATTCAGGTCACTTGTAGTGAGATTTGGCCTTTTAAAAGAAAATCTGGTATGTGTGAATTTGGCGCTGGTGAAAACGGCCTGTACTTTTTCTGTGACTGAAATAACAATGCTCGTATTTTGCCAAAGGGCAAACAAGCCTGATAAAATGTGTTTTCACAAAAGTTGTGGTAATACCGAAAATATATATTTTGTTATCATATTAAGATAATAGCTCCAAGGCACTTGGAGGGAGGGATGATGCTATGATTATCCACTCATAAATGGGCTTGACTAGCAGGATGTGGATTGGAAGGATGCCTCTGAACAGAGAACCTTTGTTTTTATTAATCCCTCAGGGATTTTCTAAGGTCAGCTAAGCTTGGCTAGATTCCATCAAAGTCACATGGATCTGTGTGGGCCTGTGTGTTTGTATGATACAGATGAGGCATTTGACTTCTGCAGGCATTTCAGTGATGCAGGTCTAAGACCCACTGATGCAACGATTCTGCACTGTGGTTTCAGGCAAAAAAGTTCCCCTCCGAATCCCTCTTCGTGTTCATTAAAAGCTCGCTAAAATGCCAGCTGACATTAAGAATGATCTTTCAGAGGCTCTAATCAATGCTAAACCTTTTGGTGTTAGAATATCGTTAGAGGATCAATAGCTTGTGTTTTGCTTCGAGAGACGGTGCTGTGCATTGGGGACGAAGTGGAACATAAAGTGGGCTTGTCATGACTGAATGTAGGGTGAAAGTTGTACCACAACAACACGGTCAATTTGATACAAACAGGGGATCAATGGTTTCCAGCAGAGATGAACACATTGATCAGTAAAAATACTGAGAGCTGCCCTCTGTTTCCAGTGTGCCTTTGTGCTCCACATCTATTTTTAGAAAGCCTATGGCAGTAGATGAAGGCACGGCGTCAGGGACCTATTCA
This sequence comes from Larimichthys crocea, assembly GCF_000972845.2. Classification (NCBI taxonomy): domain Eukaryota; kingdom Metazoa; phylum Chordata; class Actinopteri; family Sciaenidae; genus Larimichthys; species Larimichthys crocea. The sequence continues at coordinate 18,255,056 of NC_040023.1, forward strand.
AAGTTAGAAAGTAAACTGACCTCAAGGTCAGTACACAATAAGTGGATGCTTTGAAATTGCTTTGAAATTGTGTTTTTTGCCTTCTTGGAACTGTTATAGTTCAGCCTGTCTCTCACATCTGAGATGGTTCACAACAGATGAATGAATGCATTTTTCTGAAAAGGTTTTTTTTTTTTTTTTACTTATAAAGACATATGTTGATTCACCTCCCTCTTTTCGCAGCATCTTTTCGATCTCTTAAACAAGAGAAAAACATAAGGCTGCATGGACTCCATCTGTTATTATTAGCTGGATTGCAAAACTTTGTTGGCAATGTTTCAAGATTAAGTGCCAAACATGACTGCCCTTAAACACTTTTTGGTGTTATTTGATCCAACCTGTTAAGTGCATTCTATATCACCCTGAAAGTCTAACAGGAAATACCACAGGACGCCAGACAGAGTAACCCAATAAAAGCAAGAGCGCCCAAATCATTAGTGGGGAAACATGCTCACATAACACATCCAGATGTACAGCCTAATTGGATTTTACCATCAAATCAACAGTTGTAGTGCCTTTGTGCTTTTATGAGACTGACCGCAAGGTAAAGGGAAAATGGGCCGTTTGAAGTGACAAAACTTTACCCGTGGCTTTTAGCAGGTAAAATGGTTGAGCTTGGCTGGCAACAGAACATGCTGTACTCCACATGCAGAGACCAGGGCAGCAATGTGCTACACTCCTTAAACTGATCGAGGAACTCTTCCAGAGTTGGCAATGGTGACTCATCAGGGGCTGATGTAAGTAAGATGGCGGGCTTTGTGGTAATTGGTGTGGAGAGGTAATTTCCCTCCTGTGCCAGGGCTGCCCCCAGAGATGTGGGGTGGCCACTAGAGAGAGAAAAGTCAGGTGATGGGGGTGGAGGGGGCCAGCATGGTTACGTCAGAAGTTGCTGTTAGTATGCAGCTCCTCTCTTGGGAGGAACATCCCTTCTGACTGGAGAAATCAGCACCTGACAATGCTCACATCCGCCACAGTACTCCCAGGGTGGCATGATGAAACTCTGCATCCACACAGGCAGGAGGACAAGCAATAAGTAGGAAGTCAGAGAAGTGAATAATGATTTTCAGTAAAAACAGATTCTAATAAACATGTGTAGTGATTAAGAGGGTTACGAGAGCCACTCGGTGATCAGTTCATCTCACAATAGACAATCCCCTTCTGAGATACATGAAGACTTTGAAGTTCAGAGAACATGGAACAACAAAACATCGCTGACTCATTCCCTCCCACACATGGATCATCCGCTAAGAGGAACAAAACATTTCATTGCCGGATCAAATTAGTTATAAGGAGTGGCGTTTGTCCAACCCTCATATTGGTTGCAACACTTAAGTTCAGCTCCCTTACTTCTCCGGTCTGACTCCCTGCTGGGTTTCATCATACACAGTGTGTCACAAGGCAGCAGTGCTATGGTGATTAAGCCACAGAACTCAGGAGTTGATTTGGATCTGGTACAGTAATTGTGGTAATGTGAGTAAGCTTATTTCATAGAAAAAAACAAGTCCCAAAGTTCAGACCACAGTTTCTGGAAATAGAACGGAAAGAGCTGAAATACCATGGCAGGAAGTATCTCTTTGTTATATTTTTTTCCCGATAGATTGACTAAGTTGGAGTAAAAAACACCATAATGATTTGTGTATGGGTGCATGCGCATGTGTGTATACTGCCATTACTTGCTCTTTAAAATGGGCTATAATGGCCTTTCATTTAAATTTAGAAAGTGCTAAGGGCACTTCACTGGTCTGGCCCACTTGTCCCCTCATTTCTAATTGTCCCCCACTCCACGTCGCTGCTCTGATGTCAAAACACATACACATGCATGTATACAGACACACACACAGACACACACCGAGCCTGCGTTTGATATGAGGGAGGTGACAGACAGTCGAGCCCCGGCCTCGGAGAGCAGAGCGGAGTGGCTCTCCAGCAGGGACGCTGACGTTCACACTTAAATGCTTTAATAGGACTAAAGTAGACAAAGGCCGCCAGTGACGCAGTAGGAGCTATAATGGGCTTGCCACATTGCAGGTTTACTGCACCCTGCCTATTGGACAGAGCTATTTCCAATCCCACAATCCCTCATCAGCCTCAGGAAGCTAGTTATAAATAAAAAGTGTAGGTTAATCGGTGCTAACATGTCTCACTGAAATGCCTCTGTTTTTTTTGTTTTTTTTTGCTTGTTTTGAGGTGCAGTAGGGCAGGCCGACCAAGGTTCTTTAAGATGATGCTTGGAAGTAATTATTCACTTGAGAAATTAGCTTGATTGCTTATTCCTTTGACAAAATAAAACACAAATCTAATGTGTATTGTGCAGAACATTCTGTAAACAACCAATTCACAATTAAATAAATAAATAAAAGTAATCCAGATATGAATGATTAGAAGGAAATGGCAAAATAGTCTCAGTTTGCAGCGCATAGTATTTTTATTGTGCAACAGTGGAAAAAGTAAGTAACTGGAACATTGCAAAATATGATTTGACCTTTTAATTTCGGCATATGGTTATGATTTATGTCATATAAATAGGGTTTCTATTGTCGTGGTAACTGTCATTCATGTGACAGGCTTACTTCCTCTTTTGATCAATTTTGCCTTAGCCTGTGTTGAGGTCAGCCCACAGGGTCGAGCTCGCGTACTCTGACAGATACGGTGACAGATGGCGCTCTGGGTCTTTAGCCATCATTACCTTGGACTTGAAGGCTTGTTATCTCTCACACCATCTTATCCCAACTTGAATGCCAAAACTAATTTACGTAAGATCAGGCATTTGCTAAATTTGTTTGACTATAATGTGTCACTTAGGGGGAACTGGAGTAATCACTTCTTGATGGATTTGCCATAATGTTCTATGACTGTCTTTGTGAAAATCATTCTCTAAGCATAGAGGGAAAATATTTAATTTAGATAGTTAATCAGAATTTTGTAATTCTGGAGAAGTAGTAAGGAATCAAAATAAATGTATGCACAGCCCTCTTGTTGTATCAGTTCATGAATAACCAAGTAGCGCAATAGCATGACAACACGGGGAGTCTGGGGCGAGCCTGCAAGCTGTGTATTTCCTTCTAGGCTTCTTGGTTGTGCTGTGATAAAAGGATTGAGGGGTTAAATGTTTGTCCAGCTGAAACAACACAGTAAAACTCCTTCTCTGTGTCTCTCTAGCCCAGTCGTCAGAGCTCAGGACCTAAAAATAGCCGTGCTGGCTCCACGCCCCTGGCTGGGGGACAGGTCAAATTATGAAGGAAGATGAAAAATTTAAAGGCACAGGCTGCTTGGCCACAAACCCAGCCCTGCATCAGTGGTCAGATAGAACATTTGACTTGACTTTTATGGGCTGGAGTCAGATTATATTAACTACGGATCTATGGCCAGTTTGGGATGTGATATTAATTGAAAAAGTCCTACTATATAGCTACTCGGTGCTCAAAATTCAGTATTGACATGCTCTTGGCATGTGTATGTGTGCTGTAGTTTTTTTGTCATTCCTAAAAAAACCCATTATACATAATCAAAGGAGTTTCAAGGAAATGGGATGTGTAATCCTGAAGAGGTGTTCTTGACACAGTTTGAGAGGTTTATGTAATTGCGATCATGCTGTTATGGCATCTTACACTTGGTTTCCTTGGCTAGCTGAAAGCATGCTTCCTGAGTAGAAGCAGTGCCCTGGATACACACTGAACCCCACACATACGCTGAACTAACGCAGTGAGGTTACACTCTGAGTCTTAAATGAACACAGTGTTCACTTGGTGTCTGACTTGACTTGACACATCTTGTCGGATTTCTCACATTCGCATGTGTGTTTGTTGGAATATATGATCCGAATTTACTGTACTACTTTATACCAAAAAATAAAAAAAAAAACATTATTTTTTTTAATGTTTTGTGAATTGCCCTAAAGACAAACAGCCGTTTTATAAAAACCTCTGACACACAGAGTACACTGCAAAGAGGTGAACTTTGCATGTGCTCCTTGTAGTACATCAAGGCAGAAATGGATCATTCTCCCCATGTACCTGAGAGAACAAAATGAAGACATAAATAGAGTGAGTGAGAAAGACCGGTTCAACAAATCAGAAGAGAGAGAGAGAGAAAGAGAGAGAGGGGGTGAATCAAGCCTCCATCTGCAAAGAGGGAGTCAGGAGACATGCCTTCTGGCAGGAGCTGAAGAAGACAGCTGTGTTTGGTGTGGTATTTTTAAACGCATCAATGCTGCTCCAATCCCCGCGCCTCGCCTGACCTATTTTTAGCCAGGGCTGGCCATTGTTCTATTTCTGTCACCTGTGGGCCACGCAGTTGTTGATTCACATGCAAATGAAGCTTGCTCCCTCCCCGGCTTGCAGTACTGCCTCAGCGAGGTGCTCAGTGCACAGTACACGGCTTTCCTAGCAACTCAGCTTTACGTTTTTTTTCTCCGTCTCTGCTCAGACACTTTGCTTTAGGAGGGGGGGAGGAAAAAAAAAACTGGATAGAAATAGGCAGAGAGGCAGATGAGAAAAAAAATAAGCTGTTGTCTTGTTATCTTCTAAAACTGTGTTTGGTCTGAAGCAGGGCACTGGGAGAGTGGCAGCCCTGCAGAGAGTGTGTGCTGTCCGTGTTATTGCTCTACAGTAAGAGTGGTTTATCAGAGGAGGAGGCAGAGGAAGGGAGAGTTGCCTGTTGTCGTGGTCTCTCCCCTGAGTGGCTGAGGGGTGGCTCTTGGTGACAGGAAACGCAAGGCTTGCAATGAGACCTGAGCGCTGAGTGGAGTATGCTGCAGACGATTTACGAGGGCGAGTCAAGTTTCTCCACAACAGAAGGGCGCGTTGGACACCAGCAGTCCCCCAACCAGAGCAAGATGCACAACGTGAACAACTCAGGTGATCATACAGCCCGGTGTTTCTATTCCACTTGAGGAATTTTCAGTTTTTATCCTTCTTTTCTTTTTTTTTTCTCTCTCTCTCTCTTTGCATTCCAATCTCCGTCCCTCCTCTATCTCTGAATCTGTTCCTACTTCTCCGCTATCTTCCTTCTGTGCCTCTCTCTCACACACCATTCACTCTGTCTTTCTCTCCCTCTCTCTCACATACTCTCAACTCTTTGCGCTCGGCTGGTCTCTCATTCTCTGTGTGAAAAAGCGAACTCAAAGCTTCTCAGCACAGCAACGTGGTAGGATCAGGCACTTCCTCCTGAATCAAGGTATTTGCTCTTGTGATGTTTAAATGCTGCTTTATGCTTTGTCTTCCTCAATGGGATTCTTACACTAACCTGTGTACAAAGATGTCTTGTAATAAGTTAAACAAGTGTTATTTATCTGAATTTATCTAACATGCAGAGTGACATTTTTCTACCAAAATGAGGAAGCGTGTTAACAGTATTCCCATGCTATAGTTTTCTGAAATAAGCCAGTGTGAACATGTGTTTTGCAAGCTTCCATGTCAGCATGCACTTTTCACGGAAGAGGAAAAACTGTGACAGAAATACTAAGGGGACAACTGAAAGGTTTCTCTCAGGATATTTACCAGCGACATTGACTGTTCTATTTTTGACGTGAGAATTGAATTGAGCGTGGCTGACATCAGTATGAGTAACGTCTATTCACTGTATTGACTCAAGATGAGTCACACCTTATTTGTGTTGATTTCTTTTCTGAGCCTGATGAATGTGAAAATTGTCTTTGGAAATTAGTTCCGAGCTGAATAGCACTGTGTTCCGCGGAAACACTGTCAACCCACATGACAATGCCGTGAAACTTGTGTAATGACAAAGTACGGATTGAGTGATGTGAGTACTTCATTCACTGGAAAATACATCATGACCTTTGAGTTGTCAGTAACTACAATTAGCCTACAGTGAGAGGGGACAACATGATGTTTATCATTTAAACTAACTGATAAATGTGCATTTAGATTTATTATGTTAACTCAGTATTTTTGGTGTCAAAAAAAAATAATCTTGCATCAAAAATCGCTGCCTTTTTTCTGACTTCAGGCGAGCACAACGGGTGATTGAAAACACCCAGAGGCAGTGGGCTGAACGTGAGCAGATTTAAAAATAAGACAGGAGGATGACAGGGGGATGACACATTCCAACTCTGTCAATAGAGCAGGTTATTTGACTATCAGGCTACAAGAGCAGGGCTTTCTTCTTCTGTCTTAGTGGGCCTGTGAGCCAAACAACAGATATACCGAGCGCCTGAATTCTGGCTCCTTGCTTATTCTGTGGGTCAGCTATTCTTAGGTGAGTTATTTTGAGCTTATGGCATTAGCCTGCTAAGATTAGGCGTCTGTGCGTTATCATTCCATCTCGGCATGCTCCTGATATAACAGTGGTTTGGAACAGATATTTATAGAGAATTCTGTCATTTGCCTGTTTAATTTGTTCTTTCCACTGTTTTTTTTTTCACTTGACAGTGACTAACATCATCCGTCTAAAAATGCTACTCCTGGGTGACTTTGTACGAGTTTACTAGAATGTCATGTTAGTGTTGACGGTAGAGCAGACAGATTCCTCGTAAGACGGACCCAGGAGTGGGTTTATTATGTGCTGTGTATTTATGTTTTGCTTATTAATCTACTGTCAAAAATATTGTTGGTGAAGTGACCCTTGTGTCAGCTAAATAGATTATTTGTGAATTGTTTTCTAAAGCAAACTTTTTTTTTTATGATACTCTACTTCTCTGCTGTTATAGTTCAAGTGGAACATGAGGGCACAGTCCTATTTTTATTTTGATTAGTGTCACATCAAAGTTCTGACATAAACGGTCCTCAGATAGGCTTTCCAGCAAGGGAAAATTAATTAGTTCCCCATGAGTGCAAAATATTATGTAAAATATCACGCAAGCTCCCATCAATAGGGACCTTTCAGACAATAACAATGCTGCACCTTTCAAGTCCTCTTCTCTGTATCGTGCATCCATTCAGTTAGCGTGTATTGGAAGTGCTCCGCGCTAAAGAGACTGTGCAAAATAACACAAATGAATATGAGATTTTTGTTTTAGTATTACTTAATTTAAACCATGGGTAACAAGATGGAGGTCGTATTGAACAAAAACCCCAAATGAAAATACATCAGACTTTTCATGTGTTTTTTTTAATGGATCTTTTTACATTGTAAGTCACAGAAAAAAGAAAAGCACAGTTTGTAGCTTGTGCTTTATCAGTGATGATAAAAGATGCTTTCCTCAGGTTGGAGGATTCACTGCAGCTCTTTGTGAATGATTTTATTATGAATTTTATTGACTGTAGGAACTGGTGCCAAGGTTCTCCACAGAGGATAGGATAATGATAAAAAGGCTTGACGGAGGGACTAATTATCAACTACAGCTTCCTGGGTTTTCGCCTTCTTTTTTAGGTTCTTGGATAGAGATTCAGTATATGTCATTTTGTGTGTTGTTGTTCTGCGAGACAGTTTGGCATGATGGCAGGACAGGAGATGACTGGACTCTTGGCTCCCCTCAGCGAAATGCCCGTGGTGGTTCAGCTCAGCTCTCTTTGTTAGCAGATAGCCTACAAGCCGCAGCTCTGGCTCAGCTGCAAGGACGAGCTTGAGTCTTAAAAATAAAGATCTGTTTCTTGCTTTAGACATGCCAGCTGCTCAAAATAACAAGGCACTTAATGAGAGATCCAGCGCCACATTGCAGTCCCAAGCATCAGCTTATTTTTGCCCTCAAACATCTTCTGTATCTCTGGTTCTATTTATACTGTCAGACAGGGAATTTAGATCAGCAACCATCTCTAGTGAACACTAAATACATGCAACATACAACATGTTTTAAGTGTAAACACAAAACGTGCCATTATGTTTAGTGCCAAAACTGGTATTTTGTTGATAAAATATACTCTTAAAGATGATGATCCATGTTTAGCATCACATTGGGTTAATATATTCTATCCTTTATACAAACTTATATGTTTCACTGGAAAACAAATGGAGCACACGTCAGTGCATGATGGTGAACTACACATCGTGGTGATGTTTTGGGGTTGTACTAATCTTGATTTATTCAACCCAAAAAGCAGTTATAAGAAAAATCTGTAAAAAGTAGGTCACTTAACTGTAACAACCTGTACCTTATAGTATTTATACACATTTTTAGACAGTTAATTCTGCTGCAAAAGAAAATCAGCACATATTTAACATTCATGATTTTTTTGTTTCTCTACTTCTGGCAAATGTAGTCATGGTAAAACTGTAGAAACAATATTAGCACATTTTCTATACAAATAAACGTTTGCTTTCACAGTGTGTATTATTAGAAAAACAACTCCTAAGTTTAATTGCCAAAATAGATATTTAATGGTTAAAGGTTCTACGTTGAGTTTTTGACCTCTAGTGGTGCTATGGAGCTGCTCTTCTGTGTATTGGTCCCTGTATTGTTTATTTCATGAGTGACATGCTACACAGTCCGGCCAAAAATGTTGTGCTATTCCGCTGATCAACAGGTTGTTGCGATGTGCCAGGAAGATAGGCGACTGCTAACTAGTAAACGTGGATGTAAACAATGTAGAATTTAAAATTCTTTGCAAATGTTTAAGGTATGAAACGCTCTCGACACATTCATTCGACCCTAAGAATACACATAATTCACAAACTTTGGTTCATACGAGAAAGCACCTTTAACAACAAGTGAATCTGTTAATTTTCTATCAACACTGACCTATCAACACTAAACAGAATGTGTTTGGAAATCTGAATATGATTAGCCTTATTCACTGACACCAAAAGGTTCCTCTAGGTGCAAACTAACTTATTAAGGTGTGAAAATAGCAGCACCATTTATATCCAGCCGGTAATATTTACAATGTTAATAACTCTTTTCTCATGGTAGTTGTCAGTTTCTGTTCTAGTGGAATAAACAAAGGTTACATTGAAATATCAAGGTGCTTTTTTAAAACAAGTTGTTTTAAGACCAACATGAGCCTGCATGATGACTTATGCTGATCATTTTTTACGATATGTATTTCAGACTGCTCACATGTAATAGTAATGTCACTGGTGATGTGTATCTATTCTCTCTCCGGGGTGGGAAGCCTGCTAATGTGGCCTGAGGCAAAAAAAGACAGCCATCCAACATCTCAAATTAAGGCTGTGATTGTCACTCTAACCACCACCAAGGCTAATGAGAGGCAGATCGGTTATAGAAATAAACACTTTGGGGACACTGGCGGTGCAATGCTGCAGTGGGAGTGTGGTCACAGGCCATGAGTCACACTATCCCCCCCTCGGCAGGCCCCCCAGGGAGGAATTTGGGCATGGGGCAGGGTGCTTGTCGCTCCCTCGTGCTAAAAACAAATTTGGGACCTGTCATTCATAAATCTCTTGTTTACCAGTGCAAAGAGACACTTCTGTGCACTTTCCACCAATCAGGAGACACCTCAATTTCACCAGAAAAAAAGTATTCATATCAAGGGTCATAATGTGGCGCTATAGGGCCACTGAACCACAAGTGGCATGCTCTTCTTTGAGAGTGATCGTTTAAAAAAAAAAAGTGACCCGAAAGTTACATAAATGCAACACGGCGCTTTTATTTTTGCCCGTGTTAAATTGAGCAGGCGGCCTCACAACTGTGACAGTCTTTCGCACATTGTCTATATTAAGACCCTGCTCAGAAAAGCATTTATATTTAGCCCTAGTTACTGGTGGTTCCGTATTCTCCTCTGCCTAAGGATTATTTTTATAATACAGAAACTGAAGATTTCATTTTTGGGTAGTTTCAGGGTTCATTTAACATATCAGATGTACACGTGTGCAGTAGATTTATAGGTCTAATGTATTCTGTGGTTGAGTGCTGAGCATATTTTGACCTTTTCTCTGTTTCAGTCAGAGAATAATGTCAATCATGAGGAATGTAAGTTGTAAATTATACATTAGGCAGAGGTTTCAACAGAGCTTGAACAATGCCTACCTACCTTTAGGACCTTATTATGTTACCTCAACATTGTCATTACATCCGGCATTGTTCTTGCAGACACAGTGGACAAGAGAAGAACAGGCACATGAGGCTGTTGCGGTTTCCTCAAGGGCCATTTCATACGGACTTGGTTATCAAAGGTGGCTTAAGCTTTCACACTCCTCCTCCCCCTCCCCCTTGCCATCCTGTTAAACCACTGTCTGAGATTTTCTGATGGAGGCTCAGCTTGATGTGCCGATCAAAGTGGAGATCCTTAATGCCAGTCACAGTCAGGGTACAGAATGAAATATGAGATTAATTAGATATCACAGTGGTGAATTCTCCCAGGCAGCAGGTGTTTTTTTGTTGCTATATTTAGGTCCATTAGGCAAAAGTAGAACTATGGCTGTCTGACTCTCTGAGCCCTTCACTGGTTCACAGGTTCACGGTTGGCCCTGGAACAGCGCCCGCTACAAAAGAGTCCTTTGTCAAGTACTTACAAGCTAAGATTAATATTCCCTGTCAGGAGAGAAGGCTCTGTTCTACAGGTGCTTGTTCTCTGCGCCTGCCGAGCCGTTGCCCTCCTCTGTCATTTGATTGGAGCTGTTTTTAGAAAACAGAGAGAAAAATTGCAGCACGGGAGTCCCCTCTAGCTGTCTTCAGTCTTTGAACATGTTTTAAGACAAGTTATCACTTAGCCACTGAATCTCGACAGAGAAAGAGTGTGTGTGTGTGTGTGTGTGTCGTAGGGTTTTGTATTGCTTTGTCTCTGTCTCTCTCTGCTGGGGACTCCTTTCTTATATAAGAGCTGAAAAGCTGATATAATAGTCAACATGTCACATTGCCACCGTAGGCAGGAGATGACATGCAGTGAGACTCGATATCTGCAGGATGGGGAGATATAATTACGTCGCCAGCGTTGCCATGGCAGCGGCAAGTTAGGGTGGTGGATACTAGGGTGTGGGGGTTGTCACAGACCAGGATTGCGCCACTTGCTTTTATGTTTCTATTTATAATCATCACCGCCGCATACACATGGAATGGTGGCAATGAAAAACAGGCTACATGACAAAACAAATGGGCGCCAGTGAGCTTCACAGCATCAGTGAACAGGAGGGCACTGCTTCCTAATTGATGGCTACTGTAGACTGATGCTGCTTCTCTTGGAAGGTTTAATCTCCTTTTTATTGGCATTTTAGCCCATGAGGATAAATGCATGACAGAAGCAACACAGGATTATTTATGTATAACATATAAATTGTAACATATTAGTCTCCCATGCTTTCAAAGAACAGGTGGTGCAGTAACATAGCCTGTATTTGTTCCCTCAAATGTGACCCTTGAAAAGATTATGGCAATGAGTGCACTCAATAAATCTCCCTCCAGCCACTGGAATTTTAAGTAGGTTTGAATATTTCTCTGGTCTCAAAATGGAAAATACATTATACAGTCTGGACAATGTGTACCCTTCCTTGAATGTCACATCATGATCAGCATAACTAACATGCAATTTTCCCTTTTGACATTTTTATTTAATTATTGATCAAATATATGCCTAAATGCCATGTTTAATATCTAAAATTGGTTCAAAGATGTAATCTTACTGGAGCCACGATTCAACTAGTTACAGTATTGTGGATGAAAACAGAAGCGTAAAAACGATAAAAGAAAAATATTGTACAATCACTAATCATCCTCTGTGGAATAGAGAGATGAAGTAGCCCTGTCTCCTATGTTCTTAACTGGCTATTGATTTTCTCTGTGGAACAACCTATATATAGAGCTTGGAGACCAAAGGGATGCCCTCTCACTTTGTATCTGGCAATTACTTATAATGGAGGTAGTTGTCAAAGACAAAGGCAGTTCTTACCGATGCACACACATTGCAGCGTCTGCACCCATGAAACGGAGATGATAAGATCACAGGAACATGAATTCACAAACACATGCAGCTTCCAGGCTCACAAACTTCAATCATTTATGTTAAGAAGGGATATCTGCACGATGTTCTGGCTGAGGCAGGGAGAAGGACTCCCTTTATTTATTTATCAAACAGTGGAAAGATAGGATTTATGTAAATACTTTAAATGACCACTTCAGCATGTCGTGCCAAATGTCCATTGAGTCTGTTATACAGCCGCTCCCAGTAGACTCTGTGCTGACGGATGTGATCCCATGTTTGTTTATTGAAACTATTATAATTGCAGGTTTCTGTGTATCATGGGAGAGAAAGCCGCGCTCATTTCTGACCCTTCTTGGTCTCTCCTCCTCATTCTTTATTTTTGGATTTTTAAAACTCTCTGCCTCCTTTTAGAATCCTAATTTTTCTTTTTAACATGTTTTGCCCTGAAGCAATAGCGACAGAACTTTTAATACTCAGCCACCTCTGGTTGCGTGATTTGAATTGATATAGGTAAAAATGCAATTGAGGGACTGACAAATCTCTTTTTCTTTCTTTCTCTCTGCTCTCCCCTTTGCGGGCCACAGTGGACATTAAGCCAGACGTGCCATTGGCTGTGGAACCCTTATCTCCGTTGGACTTGCGCACTGATCTGAGGATGCTGGGGCCAGGCTCAGATCCGGGACTGTGGGAGAGGCAGCTGCAGCAGGAGCTGCTCCTCATTCAGAAGCAACAGCAGATCCAGAAGCAGCTACTAATCAGCGAGTTCCAGAAGCAGCATGAGAAGTTGACCCGTCAGCACCAGGCTCAGCTCCAGGAGCACCTCAAGGTCGGCATTGCACTGAACAGTTGTACGGAGGACAGCACAGCAGTGTACACAGTGGCACAGCACAGCAGCATAGTGTACAAAACAGAAGAGCACAACACAGCATGGCATAGTGCAGATCAGTAGAAAACATTATAGCTCAGGACAACATTACAGAAGTGCAGAAAAGAAGAGACAACTCAGCACAGCAAGGCAGAGTGTGGAGCAATACATTACAGAACAGCGTGAGTTTTGTTTTTACAGATGAGCACAGAATAGTCCATCACAGCAAAATAGAAACTGCAGAAGTTCACACAAGCCACTGTCGTTTTAATAATATATTTATCAGTGCACTCCCTATATGCTGACTTGAAGTCTGCATGTTTCTCAGCTCCAGCAGGAGCTCCAGGCCATGAAACAGCAGCAGGAACTTGCAGAGAAGGAGCGTCGTCTGGAGCAGCAGCAGCAGCAGAACCAGCAGGAGAAGGAGCAGGAGAGGCATCGGCGAGAGCAGCATGTTTCCAGCCTGATCCTCAGGGGCAAGGAGCGCTCTCGAGAGAGTAAGAGCTCGACACCGTCATCATCATCATCTTCTTACCATCAGGGGCTGAATTAGTCATTCTGAGGGCCCCAGGCAAAAGCAAGCAGGGGACCCCTTAATCGTTACCCTCACCCTTTTCAATCATTTTTTTAATGCATTACCTTAGAGTGGTGCTGAAGCAAAATATGCATATAACGGCTGGATAGGAATGCTTTACTGCAGCTGAATGAGCTACTTAGTGAGGAAATACATTATATTTATAATATATTATAAATGGTTCACGTAAATGTTCCTTTATTATCTTTATAACAAGGAAANAAAATGGCCTTCTATGCATGCAGCAGGGTTGCAGTAGAGGTCAACTATAGCCTTAATAGGCATGTTGAATTTCATTATGTTTTAAAAATCAAATTGTAATAAAGGGGGTGTTTTTAATCACTGTAAGCAACTCTTTAAGACCACCTACTCTTACTTACCAGGACTAATGGCGCTATGAATTGGATCACGTTCGGCAGCATAGCACTAAGGTTAAAAATTCATGTATAGTATATCATTCTCGCCACATGACTTACAACTTGCTATTCATAAGCAGGACAAACTGTTCTGATTTCCTGTTTCTGGCTAGTGGAGGCACAATTTCTCAATATAAGATCTAACAGTCCTGAAAGATGCCCCGGGAACAAATTGCAAAGTTGATTTGTAATTTATTTTCATCATCTAATAAAGAGAAATATCCAGCTATATAATGATGATGATGATGATAATGATGATGACATGTTAACCAGTATGCAACTGCTGAGAGCTGGCCAGTGACATTTAAGCCTAGAATTAAGGAGAAACTGTCTTTCAATAGCACGATGAAAATAGCTTCAGATATAGTATTTCATTTCTGTTTTTACCTTATAGCTAATAATAGACTAGATTTATGACTTTGTCAGGTCAGGTAATTTGAAACTGTGCCCTGCAACTGTAACCCTCCAATGGGAAAGAACATCTCTCTGCAGTATCACTTTAGCAGTTTGAAACTAATATAGTGCTCTTCGACCACTAGGGGGAGATCTTCCTACATAAGTTGTGGCTGCTTTGGAAGAGTAAACTTCAGAGCCAATCTTAAGAAATAAGTTATAAGTTAAGCAGTAAGTTATATGTGATTTAGAAAAGCAGTTTAGAAAATCTGCAAGTTATCATTGGGTTCAAGTTTGATTTGGTATATTTTTTAGGCAGTAATATGTCATGAGTCATAGCCCTAGGGTGACCCCAATCCCTTTGGTTCCGTCTTTTGGTCTCACAGGTGCAGTGGCCAGTACCGAGGTGAAGCAGAAACTCCAAGAGTTTCTGTTAAGCAAATCAGCAAAGGACCCTGCCGGCAACGGAGTCAATCATTCTTTTATTCACCACCCAAAACTCTGGTACACGTAAGTATCTTCTGTTGTTTTTATCCTGAGTGAGTGTGATATATGCAGAAACTGTATTTAACATAGAAATATGATCTATCTCATCATATTGCCTTCTCTTTAATAGGTCTTCTCACCACACATCACTGGACCAAAGCTCTCCACCTCTGGGCGGCACATCCCCCACCTGCCAGTATACTCTCCCATCACCCATAGAGAGCAAGGACGACTTCCCCTTGAGGAAGACAGGTTTGTTAATTTGCATACAGTACAGACATAGAAATGCAAATACATGCATATCTACATGCATAAATATATCCGTACAGACGCAGAGATTTCAGTGTGACTGTTAAGACATTACCTTGTATTAGTGATCTAACAGTCACACTGAAATCCTTGTATTAGTGATCTAATACAGGGTGCATTTGTGATTTTCCTTTTACTGCTTTAGGTTATTAATACAGCGAGTGTCTTTTTGACCCTTGTCAATCAAGAGATTGGTATACCCACTGAGAATTTCCTGAGGTTGCTGATGACCTGCTAATAACATCAGTTAGGCTCATTATGACCACAGCACCCCCTCCTCTTCCCCTCCAGGGCTCAAACTTTTATAAGAGGTGACGCACGTCAGAAAAGTAACTTAAACCTTCCTTATTCCTATTTTGGATTATGCTAAAACACAGTTGAACGCAGGCAACAGCACACTTCAACTGTAAGTTTTCGTTTCACAAGTTTAAATTTTAATTGCTGTTATTTGTACTAAAATTACCTTGCCATTATTTAAAAGGAACCACATTTGTCCCTATGTTAAAATAATAAACCAAGTTCCGAAGCCTCTTTGAACTGTTTAGTGGTAAATGGGAGAATTAAAGCCCATTAATTTCTCCTGAGTTATTGGCTTTAAAAACTATTTTGAAAAGACACAGGTTCCCACCAAAAAAGCAGCTCAGGTTTGTTGGTTTAAAGTTTGAGGAACCCTTTGGGGATGGCTGTGTAAATAAGGATAATTTCTGCCTCTTGGTTTGCACGAGCACAAGTGCTCGCCAAGCTAAAAACGTCATAATTCGGCAATGAGGTCACCAAATTACATTATGTTCTTTTCCCCTCTGTGTCTCTTTTAATTACATTGGAAAACAGTTATACTTGTTGAGTTATTTAACTACAGGCCTGTCATGTCACATGTATACACAATTTAGAGATCAGGCAAAGAAATTATATTTAGTAAACAAAGTCACTGGATGGCAAGAATAAATATTCGAAAGGTAAATGAAAGTCTAAGTGTTTTTATTTATTGTAATTCCTTTGAATTATACAATTTTCAGAACAGAAAAGTACCTCATGTACATATATATTTACATCTCTGGGTCATGCTTTTAGACCCGTAAGTTAAGAGGTGCAGCACAAGTGTAATAACCAGTTTAAGACAGCTTTATAAAATAACAGAGAGACAGTTTATGGTAGCATTGTTTGCCTTTTACTGTGAATACAAAAAGGCAGGTTTAAACAAATAACTGGACGGATACAATTTCAGTCTCTGTTGCTCAAGCTCGACATTTTCATCCTTTAATTCACGGTTAAATCATCTCCCCATTCCTGTGCCTGGCCTCTCTTACACCGATGAAACTATTTCTTGCTCTTTGGATTCCTGAATCTATATGTGGTCATTTCCTGCTCAGGCCTTCCTCCCCCACTTCCTGTCTGTCTTCATTAAAGTCCTCTGAGAGCTTGGCACCCGGGGGGGGGGACACACAAAGGTAGTGTTGTTCCCTGAGCCACTGCCTGTCACTGATAGCTGATTGGCAGGTGTTGCCGAGTTAAGGCGGGCACAGGCTGGATGAACCTCGACAGGACTGTTTGTTTAAGCAAAGATAGCTCTCTCAAAACAAAGTGGAGATGACTCAAATGCTCCACGTTAGACTCCCCACTGCTTCATATGGCCGGAAGGCTGAGCGACAGCTTTTTCTGGTTGAGGTTGAAGTTCAGAAAGATTATTATGTGCGTGTGATATATTGTGTAACACTTCGTACTCGATGGTCAATATGTCTATTTTAAAGCCTGTAAATACAATACGTACAATGCACACTGTAGAGTCAGTCCTCTAAATTTCCTGCAAAAGAAACAATCTGTGCTTTGATTTCTACTGTTAGGTGTCCTAATAAAAACACAAAATAGCTGCAATGCCCTTGGCTTTATCTCACTTAGAGGTTTAATTTAATTTAATTTCATGTGATTAACTTGTTTACTTGGTATATATCCTCTTTGTTTCACTTCCAGGGACTAGAATAGACTGGACCGAGGGCACGCGATAGTCTGTGGCAAGAATAGTTGCAGCTTAGCAGTAAGAAGTGCAACACCCTCTCTGGTCTTGACCCAGTTACCAAATGTGTACATTCAGCAGGTGCAGGAAAGATTTTCAAAAATAAATCCTACAAAGGTAAAACAGTAGAGCACAAGCAAGTTTGTGTGGAAATCACCCTATGTTAGGAATATTTTCTGATCTTGAAACAGAAAGAAACATTAATGAAATAATCAAATTTGTTGATCTTACGACATTGAATACCTAAACTCTGAGGAACTTAGCACTGGTTTAAAAGTTTATGTTGGTAAGGAACAGCAACCAATGAGCTTAACAGTAATTTATCAATATCAGCATCAGTTTAAACTACAATGTCAGGCAAAATGGAAAGCAGGCCTTCTTATGTACAGAACACACACCTCAGCTTTCCGCACAGCCATCTGTCCAGGTCCTGGCTCTAATGGACACAGGCACTCACAGTGACGGTGGAGTTAAAATTCTGATTAAGTGGAGATAGCATAACACTTTCACTTGCAAAGCCACTAGCCCTGCAGCATCACTTTCAAATGCAATACGATGATTGATTTATGACTCTGGTATATTGCAGCCATTACTGTATGTTTTCATTAACTGAGAAGCCGGAGCAGAAGTGACCCAGGTGTGCTGTGTATATGCCTTGCCGCTGCTTTCATTGCCTCCTGTTGCACCGTGCACCAGGGCATTTTTTTCCATGGAGACCAGTGAGAAAGTGTTTGTTCCCGTGCTGCTGTCTGGCGTTCCCGTGGCGACCAATTGGGATGCGTAGCTTGGTGGCAGCAGTGTATAAAAATAGAAAGCAATCAAGGCAGCAGGGCGTGAAGCAGATTCATACGACTCCCAACAGCGTTTTCTCTCCATTTATCTCTCCTGCCTCCTTTCTTCCTCCCTCGCTCTCTTTCATTCTACCTCACACCCACAGGATTAGAGGTCTGTGCCACGTATTAGGGAAGAGGGTTTTGCTGCTTTTGACAAAAGCCAGAAATAGCAGCATCTGGCCCACTCTCCTAGCTGTGCCCCCATCACCGCTCCCTCTCCTCCTCCCTGCAGTGCTCCCACGTCATAGCCCCACTTCAGTATGTATAGCTGTATGTTGTACACATCGCAAAAGACCTATTTAATTATTGATCTAAACTAAATAATTGACACAGGTTGGCTATTGTGTAACAGAAGGTTTACATAACTTCAATACAGCTTTGTGCTCTGGCTTTCCGTCAAAAGACCAGCTTATCTATTCTGCTTGTTTATTTGAGTGTGTAAAGCTAGCTGTGGGATTCCATGTCCGAAGGGTTGATGGGAAGTCCACATGAGACATGTTGACCCAGTGAGTCACTGTGACAAGGCAAGAGCACGACTCAACAGTCAGACACAAAAGCATTTACTTGCATTTACATAACTGATCCCTACATTATTCACAATTATTTCCTTGCCTTGATTCAACCTCCAATTTTTTCCCCATTTGTTACATTATACAATCTTTTCATCGTCACATCTGCACCAAACTCATTTTTCAGACTAGTTTAGTAATTGTCTTATTTTATCAGAGCTTTGCAGCGCTGTACATGTAAAGGCCATCAATGACTCAGAGGTGATCTGCTCATTGATTTTTTTAAAAATGTCATTAAACAAAAAGGACATTTAAAAAATGTCATTCATTCGCCTGGAATATTATTTTTTTATTTAATTCAAGCCTGATCTACAGGATTCAAACCCTATGCAGAGCACACAATGACATAATACTTTGCCATTGCATATATTACTGAACCTGTATGTTTCAAACGCTCTGTGCCGAAGCATTTTTCTATTGTGATATGAGCCAAATAAATAAGTGAAATGTGAGTAATTTGTCCTCATTGACTTGAAAATTAAAACCATTCCATATTTTTGGAATATGCTGTATTTTTGGGTTAAGCACACCACGGACAATCCCATTGTCAAAGCACAACCTCCTCTTCCGGTATAACATAATAATCTATGTTGCACATCACCTTAACCCCACCGAGTCTCTTGACCTCAGTATTTCATAAGTTCATGGTTGTGCCCCTGTCTAGTCATTACACTTTTGTGTTGTTGATGGTGGCATAGACAAATAAACACGGGTCAAAAAGACTATTGTGCAATGACCATACTCCACTCATACAAACTTTCAGGGATAGCAGCTGTGTGTAATGTTAAGGAGGGCGTTCCTGGAAAAAAAACATCTATGCTCAGTGAATGTACCATGGCTAAATAGATATTTTGACAAATGTCCTTAAATCCACCGTTAATACCAGTTAAAAAGTTTTGAAAGCAATATGTCTGTTGCGAAGAATATTACGTCAGCATTTCTCTCAACACTGATGTACTGGATTTGTAAGTCTGGATCAGTCCAAACCAAGCTGTGAGTGAGTGTGTGTTCAGACTGTGTATTCGGGTATCTCTGTTTTGCATTAGGAGGAGGGGGCGTGGGGAGAGCCTGAAACATCTGCCATGTTTTTGTGTTAGTTTAACTGTTGCTACTGTATCAGACTGTGGTCACCAGGGCGGCAGGTAGCGGACTATTTCACTTAGAGCCTGTGTGTTGCTCAACCTAATTTAGTCCAGATGAGGTGGAAATGGGCCCAATCCTGACTCATTTAATTTATCTGAAACCTGCTCTGAATTTCACTAAAACTGAAATTGCTACATGTCGAAGCGTGACAAGATTGCTTATTTTTTTAACTGATTTATAGTCTCGTTATTCTTCTTTTAGTTTTCCCTTATTTTATGGTGTTACTTTGTCCTTTGATGATGTCCATTCCACTCAGGCTGTAAAAAAGCATGTTGTTTGATTCTATAACAATAATCATAGTACACTCACATGACCATATAATTCATCTTCATGTGGTGGGGCTTTTATATCGTGTATATAGTGTGAATTGAGACTTACAGAAAAACATATCTGTTCCTTATTTTTTAGCCTCTGAGCCCAACCTGAAGGTACGATCCAGACTGAAGCAGAAGGTAGCAGAGAGGAGGAGCAGCCCGATGCTCAAGAGAAGAGATGGAAACATCATGACTCCTTACAAGAAGAGGGCTTTGGAGCTAATGGGTGTGTAATATTGTTGGCTAGATGATGAATTGTCTTTTTTCCTGTTATGACGTGCAGAAAATTGTCTACATCTTATGATGCGGTGTTTGAAATGTTCTCGTAAAACAATACAGTTTAGTTTACTATTACAGAGCTGCATGATAATCAGCAATTTTGCAATGCAGTAGCATATTATGGTCATTGCACTTTCATGTAAGACAGACCATTGTAATCAGGCAGCCATGACCGTACACATTAAACTGTTGCGAGGCTGCAGCTGTTATGCCAAGCCTCTGTATATGTATGTTGTGTGCAGAGTGTGAGCGTGCATACTGTTTCTAACTCCTTGATGTTTCGTAGACTCTACGCCTACTAACAGTGCCCCTGGCTCCGGCCCCAGCTCTCCCATAGGGGCCTCCAGTGCCTTGGGGGCTGAAAATGGACCCTCGTCTCTGCCTACTACCACAAAAACTGAGGTATGTTTATAAATCATCAGCATTGCTATTGATAGGCCGAAAAATGAAGCGAAAGTCTTGCTGCTGTTTTTATTCTGCATGCAAATCATTTGAATATTATAAAACTATAATTTTATGTCAGGGCACTAAATGCCTGTCTGCCTCTTTTGCCTGCAGCTATAAAAACAGCCAGTTGTCCTCTGCCTGTTACACTCCAGTGAAAATGGCTCCCCACACTGACATTAAAAAGGCACAGCTTGACCCACATGTCTGATTAGCCCAAGTTTGTCTGTGTAAAGATGAGACATTATGCAGGAAAATAAATGGAATCTCTCAGTGTTTAGATTTTGAACACAAACACTGAAAAAACAACAGTAAAAAACGTTTCTGTCCAACATTTTTTATTCCAGATGTGCTGTACAATCAGTTTTATGTTTTGCAAAAAAAGCATCTTTAGTTTGGCTGTAAGGTTGCTGTTGGCTTGTCATTGTACTTCTGTCATTGGCCTGGCGGCATGTCTGTTCTGAGGCGTTTCCCAATAGATTCATGGCTGAGTTACTGACCAGAGCTCCCTTTGGCCCAGGCTCACAAAGCAGACCATTATAGAGGGTGGCAGATATGACACATCTCTGAACAATCTTAACAGAACAGCTGTGTTTTCCTTAACCGTCACTGTTTACTCTCCCAGGGACCTCCAGCGACACAGAGAAAGGAAAGACGCCCTGACAGCGGGCTGAAGGTTAGGGCTTAGGGAGACAGACGAACTGTGGAGTTTAATTGATATCCCAGGCACTGGTAGCCAAAGACATCCACATGCTAACAACATAAACACGGTGGATTGCTATTGTATCAGCCCAAGCTGAAGCTCTCATGAAAGTCACTGGTGGACTCTGGGGATGCCTGTAGACCTCATGCCTGTTGCAAAAGCAAGGAGTGTTTGTGCACAGTTACATTAGGTATCCTTTTTCAGAGGGAACGGGTCCCTCGGGTCAAATATGGGCCGGATATCCACATACAGGTCACTGAGTACTGGTAGGGGTTCGAAGGATAAACATGGTTGTTCCAAAACCACATGCTGGTCCGCTGCTCTGCTGGGTACAGGAAGTATGCCCCAGTGCTGATGTTCTCTGAGAGAGTAGCCTGAGGGCGGAGACTGGGGGAGTAAGAACAGGCAGCAGGCTGATTGGGGACTAAAGAACTGAGGGTGGAGTAGTAGATTTAGAGGTTTCTAATAGCGTATCATTCCTCACTGGTGCCATTCTGTGAAGCTCCAGGAAACTTTTGCTGACCGCCACTCCTTTATATCATCTATCATAAAAACTCATACCTTTCCTTTTGCAGCAAGGAGGGCTGTTGTTCGTCATAGTGCATTAACGTTTATGCCACTGCTCATGTTGCCTTTTTAAATTGTCCATAGTGGGATTTCTAAATCTGTCACCCCCTCCTAAATCTCTCTTGTCTTTGCTCTGTCCTGTTTGTTTGATGTAGAGATGGCCTTCACAGCCGAGGTTATTCCGACCTGAGGGCTCTGTGTCGATGTTAAGCTTATACACATCTCCTTCCTTACCCAACATCTCCTTCGGGCTTTCGACTGCATCCTCACCCATTAGTGTAAGTACAAATTTAAAATATATATATATTTAGATAACCTGTGTGTTGTACATGTAATAAAATCTCTTCCTTCATACACCAGTTTAGTGTTTCAGTAATGGCAAGTTTTTATGCTCGCTATGAGTAGGAAAACCTACTATCAGTGGCTGTCTGGGTGCTCTGTACAGCCACAGGTCACTGACCTGTGTCCCCAAATGATTTTATCGCCCTTAGATAAATATTGTTCTGCAGTGTCTTGTGTCAGGCATGCTCTTATCTTCCCCTATTACCTCATTTATCACAGCTTTTAAAAAGGCCAAGTCCACTCAAGTGCAACTCCTGATAACACACAGCACATGATGTATCATCTTTTAGCTCTCTGGCACATTCCACAGAGGCTTGTTCATCAGCTGCAGAAACCTCTAACCACTGAAGGTCTCTGATTCATCATCTCTGAGTTCTAACTACAGTACAAGAAGCATTTTCATTCACAAAAAACAGCTGATATGATTGAGTTTGGCTTGTTAAAATGAACCGTTACATTTTTTTTATTTTTATAAATGATTATGAATGACGACATGTCTTAGTGCACGCCATTTGTTGATTGAATTATGGAATAACCATTTCTGTATTATCTTTGTCTCTGCTCTCAGGCAATGGGGTTGAAGGACAGATCGACAGAGATCAAGCATGGGTTGCCTGGGCACCTGCTGGGCCCTGTGCCCCTTCAGACAGGCCTCGATTCTAAAGTGAGCCCCAGTCATCAGGCCCTCCTTCAACACCTCCTCCAGAAGGAGCAGATGAGGCAGCAGAAGATGCTCTCCTCTGGTAAGACCGTGATACTTCATGTCAAGCATTACATTATGTCACTACTTTATACTGCTTTAAATTAAGTAATTTATAATATGACTTTAGAAGAAATCTAACTGATTTGGATTTTTTTTGTCAAGGCCAAGGCTCCATGTCGTCCCACCCTCAGTCCCCTCTGGCCATGAAGGATCGGCCCTCCAGCAGTCGGCCTAAACTTCCAAAACACCGGCCTTTGAACAGAACCCAGTCTGCACCGCTGCCTCAGAACACACTGGCCCAACTTGTCATCCAGCAGCAACACCAGCACTTCTTGGAGAAACAGAAACAGTACCAGCAGCAGGTCCATATAAATAAGGTATTGTGCTATTCATCAATATTGAAATCACAGGGGAGGATTTTGACTTTCAGATTACTTTTCACAGCATTCTCTATTCCTTTTTAGGTCTCGTGAGGTCTTATTTTACTGCAGGGAGTCTGATTTAATCGTTTTAAGCACACAAATGCGGATCTATTTTTAGCCTTTTGTAAAAGCATCTGTGGTAGCTCAGGTTTACAGACCCAGGCCGTTGTCTGTTCTCCCCTGGAATCCTGGTGTTATTTCTGCGAAGCAAAGAACTTCTGCCTGACTTCAAATAGGGAAGAAATGCTTCCCCTGCACTAATTCTGTTATCATAGCTTAAGGCATCGGTACTGTTCACATGCTAACTCTGTGAAATTCAATTCAGCTAAGTTCAAATGAAGGAAAAAGTGCCCAGAATACATTTTGTTCCTCTGTGGCAATATTTGTGTTTCTGTTAGCTGGCCGAGGTGACCTCGCTATACACAGAGTGTAATTATTCTGGTGAGGGACGTGTGTGAGGTGGCAGACACTGTGAAAGGCAGCATTGTGTGAGCTTACATACTGATGTGTCCCAACGCTGGGCCCTCAAAGAGCCATGGGAAACATAGAGCAGCTCTTACCTAGAGGTAATAAAAAGCACAAAGCATCTTAGGCACTTGAGTTGAGTACAGTATGGATGTCCAGCAGTAGCAAACCCTTTGAATCCCTCTAAAAGTAACTATCATGTGTCAGACGTGGCAACTGAAATTAGCTTTAATACCAGCTGTAATTATTATTATCAAAAGTACTTGAAGATGATTCATAGAATTGTGAGATCTTGTCTAGAAACATGTGACCAGGCCGTGCTCTTACCACTCAGGCCAACGAGATCGCAAATAAAGCCTCTTTAAGTGGAGGTTATAAATGGCCACTAATCAGGGATGAGCCCTCGGTGTTTATTGAGAGGGATCTCTGAAACATTGCCCTAATTAATTTCCTAGCAGAGGCTTGTCTACGGTTGTTTTTAAACGTCCTTGCAACAGTAGGGGGAGCTAATGGAAATTTACAAGAGCTTAGGGATTGTAGGAAGAGGTATGAACAGTGTTTTCTAATGCCAAGCTAAGGAGGCTAATTCTTATAGCTGAAGGGATATTTATATGAGTCCTACATTCTGTAGACGGTAATGGTATTGGTTATCAGCTGGGCTTGTGTCTTTCCTGCTGTTGGAGCCCTCTTGTGGCAGAGTAATCAAATTATTGCACCATTACTGTAGTTCTGATTGAGCAAAGCTGCGAGAGGCACGTGGAGTCCCCCTCGTCAGGCTGAATTTAAACTCTCATGCTTCTGTTTCTGTTTAACAATTATGTCACGCTCCTTTTAACCTGTTTCCATTCTTGCAAAAACACGACATTTTTATGCTCGGTTCCAGGTGCACCTGTTAATCACAATGGAGATTTATTACATGCTTTTGGATGGAATAAGATGAAACACAGATTTGTTGAAAGTCTTGAATTTGATTCAGCAATGTGTCATATACTTTCTTGATACCCCCTTTAGCAACTTGTTCAACAACATGCTCCCTACACCCACTGTTTGCAGAAAATAACCACAATTTGCAAGAGAGAACACACAATTTTCCCAGAGGCAAGACTTTGTACATTATGTACAATCATCTGTATTTTATGAAAATAAAAGTGAGCGACACTAATCCACACACCTCAGGCAGCCAGCATTATTAAATTTTATTAACTCACATTAAAAAGAAAAACAGGAACATGGCTAATCTGCTTCCACTCCTAAACCTCCTAAAAATGTAGTCTACCAAAGCCACTTTAAAACTTTACCAGTTTGACATGTGTCTTCGTCACATTATTAGAAGCCACAGTAGCTTCATTACGGATGGTTGTCGGCAGCTGTCAGTACAGATGTCGCATTTAATACATTTGATATCCCACATAATATAAATGTAAGTTTGTTTTTACGAGTCTTTGTGCTTTGTTCCAATGTAAGAAGAATGCTTTATTTCACAAACTAGACTGTCAGACTGGATTTATCAACATGAAAATGCTCACAGTAATGCAGTTTATATAGCTTTAATTGTCCATCATACAGTACACGCTGTCTAGTCTGCCACTGTCAAATAGATAGTGTTTATTAAAATAAATCCTTTAATATTTGAATGCTTATTGTTGTTTTTGTGGTATAGGCCTCAAATTGATATTCTTTTTTGATAAAAGTTGAATTGTTAAAGATCACTAGCTGCAATATATCAGCATTAATGCGGAGCCTCTGTCTTTTGCAGCTGTTGTCCAAATCCATTGAGCAGTTACGTCAGCCCAGCGCACACCTGCAGGAATCAGAGGAAGAGCAGGAGGAGCTGCACAGAGAGCAGACAGAAAGCATGCAGGAGGACAGGCTGCCCCCTGGAGGAGTCATCCGGAAGCACACACTGAGCAGTAGCAGCAGCGGCTCAAGCAGCGAGCTCCCAGACGCTCACTACGGGGTCATCAAGGTCAAAGAGGAGCCGGCTGATAGCGAGGACGAGGCACTGACCAATCAGAGCTTAGAGTCAGAGCAGAGCGCCTACCTTCACCAGGTCAAAGGAAGACTGGTGATAAGAGCCATGATATGAGAGGGGAAGACGACGAGATCACACACTTGCAACATTCGCAGATAAACACGTCTCTACCACATTTAAATCCTTGCAGTTACACACACATATACACACACAGCAGCCATTGCACAGTAGGCCAGCTCTGTCACANACCCCCCCCACCCTTTTCCCCTCAGCTGCAGCCTGTGCTCATCCCATACTCTAAGACTCTGTTTGTGATCTTTGTGTAGTGATCTCTGTAAAATATGTCACTTTTGTGTATATAATATGAAGACAATTTAGACCGTTCTTTTTAAGAGCTGCTTTCATCGCCTTGAGTCCGCTCAACTGACAAAAAAACTTGTATGTACATATACTGTGGATTTAGCATCAAAGATGATTTCTAGAGGGAAGGATGAACAGGTGTACAGCTTTGAAGAGCCAACTTATGTTTCCCATTGTGTGCATTTTTGCCATGGAATATTTGAATGCTCTTCTATCCACTTTAACTTTGAGAATCGAGTTAAAGAATTTAAAACACTACATACTCGGCTGTTCTCAGAAATCTGTGATGATGTTCCATGTTAAGTGGTCTCCGAACTGAAATAATAATGAACATCTGTCTTAGAGCGAATGTATACTTAAATCCTAACAGAGGACGCTCCCTCAGGGCAGACTTCTGCGCTAAGAGTGATATTGCCATTGGAATATGGTCCGCTGCTCATATTGCAATTTGAAGGATAAAGCACTAAATCCCTGCTTGGGTGTGCAGGCATCTCCCAACACACCCCGAGTCTCCATGTCCTTCTCTCTCTCTCTCTCTCTTTCTCGGAGCAGTCCCAGAACCGGGCCCTGTGTTAAGCCGTGCTCTCCTCCCTCTCTCCCTCTGGGTCCAAATCAAAGCTCGGCGGGTTCCTGCCCAGCTTTCAGCAGAGGAGTCAGACAGAGAGAAAGAGAGAGAGAGGGCCGGGCAGGAAATGCCTTCTAGAAGCCAGGACTTGGAGTGATTCATGTGTGCAGGAATGTTGAGAGAGGAGGACCTAGGGTTGGAGGAGTCCAAGGGGCCAGGCTTGAGAATTGATTTACTGTCAAGGCAAATTACAAAGTGAGTGGGGATATGGTTAAGGGAGTCCCTTTTAAAAGGGAATCGCTTCCTTCGTATTCCCCAGTGGCATGCTTACCTCAACATGCAGGTTTGATGTTACTTCAATAAAAAAAAAAACAAACCTGGGTAGGACCTTGCTTCTTCTTCTTCTTTCTTTTTTTTTTCCTCGAGCCTGTTTTCCTCTAAAAGTGCCCATTGCGACATGTATAGTCTGTCTTAAAGTGATCAATCAAATGTATTGCATAGCTGTAAACCTTCCTGTTTCATTTGTACCGTCAACTAAATGTAAAAACAAAAAAAAAATGCTAGTATGAGGTTCTGTGTTTGGATTCATGTGAAAATCAAAACTGTCTGTCTTATACTGTACATTCAGATTGTCTAATGTTTTTAGTGCAAGTAAACACAATCAGAACAATGTGAGTCTTGTTGTCTTGCTCCTTTGATTTGGTTGTAACGAGAACCCCTTTGCTGCCAGCAGGGGGGTAGTGGAGGGGGGTTGGGGGGTCCTGTGGTCTGTTCATAGCGGTTTGCATTTCTTCTCTTTCTTTTTTTTTTTGCCTTGTGTGATAAACCTTTCTTTTTTAAAATAAAGTTCATTTACCTCTGATGTCCTTGCATCTCGCAGATTATTTATGCCCATCGCATAAAGAGGTTGCATGCATAGGAAAGAAAGAACCATACTGCATTAAGTTACAAATTATATTCCTAATATTTTGACATCATTATCTCAAATAGACCGCCTAAATCAATAGCTCAGCTTGCTTTTCCCACAATAGGTCCTAAAACTCTCTTTATTTTCAGGGGATCTTTGTAACCCTTTATAGGGAGCTTAAGAGGCTTTCAAAACTTTTCTTTGATGTGAGAAAGCAAGGCTTCTTGAGGCAGTATTAGAGCAGTCAAGATAAGGTGAGCTGCAAGAGAGTGATATATTACTTGTGCAGGTCCTTTCGAACCAAGCTTAAGCAATTTCACAGCAAGCTTAGTTCATGGGACTGGCCTGATATTCTACACACGCAATGATGAGACTGGAAAAGTTCACTCATAGTCTAATGTTGCTCTTTGCAAAACACCACCCTGAGAACATCGTTGGAATGACAAAATGATGTTTATAGAAAGTTAGATTACCTCCTCTTTGCTACACATACATACACATATCGGTTTAGTGGTATATTATATTAGATGGTATATTATATAAAACAATACATTTTTGTACAACAGGCACACTCTTTTATGAAACTTTCATGAGAGCTCCAAAAGTATTTTCACAAAGGTGTAGAGTTACTTGCACATTAGGAAGTATTTCAGTTAAATTAGACACTGACTCTTTCTTAAGTAGATTCCATCTGTCTTGGGCTTCAGGCCCTTGTGATTTTAAATGAGCTGTTACAAAGGCAGAAAAAATAACGAAGCCCAAATCCATCTGGGCTGCCCTTCCCCAGCTGCCCACAGAACCAGTTGTAAAAGCAAACAAGCATTTTTAAAGGTGTAAGGAAGTAAGGACGACATAAGCCTACCTATTTCCTCTTAATGGATTTGACTCTAAGTGAGGCCTGCATTTTTATCACCGACTTGCTAACTAGGCATTTGGATGCAGGGCGTACATACATGCAAGAATGAGTGATAGACGACAGTAATGATGACTCAAGTGGCTTTATTTCTAAAGCATGAGGATCAACAAGAAAATACATTCTTACACTCAAAACGCATGCCAAATCATGAGATAATGTCCCGTTGATGTTTTGAAGAACAGTCAGAATAAAATGCACTTGAAGCATTGCATTGCTTAAAACCCAAGGCTTATTATATTCATACCACATGAGCTAGACGTAACAGCACAAACCTCATGAATTATACGAAAGTTTCTTCTTGTGTCAGCTTTCTATTAATGACGTACATCGTGGCTTTTTTGAGATTGTTTTTCATAGCTCAGAATGAAAAAGTAGGTCCGTGCACATGAATTAAATCTAATTCTAAATGAGTTTAACAACTTGGCTCTTTTTCAAAATTCAATCAGGATCTTAGTTTTTCCAGCAAAAGTGCCAAACATGGTGCCCCTCTGGAGTTCATCCTACTGCTGCCATCTGATTTACACCACACATCCAAAGTGAATGTAATTAACTGCTGCTGACAACTGCTAACCACTGATTAAAAAGAGAAAGAGGCAGCAATCCTCTGGATCCCAAGGACCAAGACTGCAGACCCTTTGACTGGTTGTATAACAGAGATTTAATATTTCAGCATCATGGTAAATACATTAGCCATTTAGCTCTGTATTGCTCAGCATGTTACACCCTATAGGAGTATTGTATATACGAATTATATTGTATAGATTTATCCCTACTCTCTGACTTTCTGTCTTCTGCTATTACATAGTTGATAGCAACCATAACTTTCCCTATATTTAGAAAAATAACCACATGTTCTGATCTTTCTTATGCAGCTATTATGTACCATTACAGTACTTTCTGACAGAACACCCTGGAGAGGTACTTATTGCAGGTTATTATATAAAATGGCACAAGGTCTGATCTGTGCTCATTATGCAGTATGTATAGGGACATTAAAGAGGTCATCAGGAACAACATTAGCCTTAACAGACAGTCAGAGACGATGCAGTCAGCTTTTCAGTGTGATACCACTTCCCCCTCCAGAGCAGGTCAGCTCCATAATGCATGTCCATACATACATGTCCAGCTGATCGATCACCAGCCTCCAGTGGCCACGTCAGAAAACACTTCTAGGCTGTAGACGTAGGGTTCATCCCTCAAACACTGCCAATCCTGAAAACAAATTCATAACGGATTCTGACTCCAGTTGGATTTCTATACATTCAGTGAATATAGGACATAAATAAGTTGTGTAGGTTTTGGTGATGGAAGACAGGTGCAAATGGTTTTCAGCTGTCGACCTCAGGGGCTTATGTTGTAAAACACATACCTAAAGGCATTGAAAAAAATTCAAAATTAACCTGCTGCCTACGTCAGTCTGCATTATATTCGCCATAACTTCAATAGCCACACGCACAGAGAAAAAATCCAACCAACAGTAGCAGGCGTGAGCTGACCAAAGACTGTGGAGAAGGCCTGGCAGAGGAGTAAGTGGTTTCCTTCTTGGAGACGCACACAAATTTTCCCTCATTAGTAACTTAGTCTAAAGTGTACCACACATGCAGAGTAAAGGTGTAGGTTATGATGTGAGACTAACTTAGTTAGGCAGCCTTATAATGGATTCATCTTCCCCAGACTAGTTGTAATATGTTCACATTTTTAGATTTTTAAAAACAAAAAAAAAGGGAATTCTCATTTTGTAATAACAAAATGAGAATTCCCAGAGTCAACCTGCAGATGAAACCACATCATAATGGAGTTAAACTGCTAAAGTAGAGGTCTTACGCTCTCCTGACCAAGCAAAGCCAAAGTTTCCCAGTTAACACGGAACAGCTGTGGAAATGTTGCTCTCTGTGGTCTCTAATCAACAGATGTCAGCTCGTGATACTACCAGGTTAGTGCATGCCACTAAAACATGTCCCTCAGGATTTGGTTACCCTTCAGCTGGTGAGTTTAGCGCGCGCACACACACACACACACACACACACACACACACACACACACCTTTGTGGATAACATTAGATTGGAGTAAGCAAAACAACTGGGATGACCTGCACTTGTTGGATTTGTGATCTGGAAATTTTGGCAAATGCCAGATGGACCGGCCCACCTAGTCACCAAAAGGTAAGTACCAGAAATGTGGGGGGAAAAAAACAACAACAAAAAAAACATACCTGCCAGCCATGACCCATGTTGGAACAGTCCATCTGATTAAGGTGTCCCAACATTTCAATAGGCTACAGTAAGGCAGTTCCTCACCTCCAACCCCCCCCTGCTCCCTTCAAGTGGATCCGTCCAGGTAATGTCAGAGGTCAAGCGGGAAATAATCAAACGAAATGAAGAAGAGCCGAAAATAAATGGAATGGAAAAATGACACAACAAAGAAAAAAGCGAAAAGGTTTAAAGTAAAATGTCAGAGAGAAATGACGCTGGAAAAATGTTTGCCTGAAACAAATGCTAAAAACAAACAAAAAAAAAACGTTTCTAAAGACATACCTTTGAGGATACCTGGGACATGAAGTTATTTGATCCAGAGAAGAGCAGCTGTAGACTGGGCAACAGATGACTTTTGGCGAATGATTTGACTTTCCCTTTCCTGGATTAAAAATGACCTGAGAACTATGAAGAAGACACAAAAACACATCAAGACAACTTCTCTCATGTTAACTGAGACCAAGACTTCAGTCTGAAGATATTGTGAGCATGGAAAAATGCATTGCATCAGGTAGGACTATTTTATGATTTAAGTCTTTCTCTCTTTTGTTTGTTTTTAAGGCTTACATTTTGTTATATTTATATTTAGTTAATGTGCTTTTGGCTTTGAGTGAGTGAAATACACAAGACCACAGACAGTAGAAATATATATCCGTGACGTCACCATACTTTGCCGCCTCCCTGCTAATCTAAAATTGGGCAAAGAAGTGGATCATCAGTGGACCTGAGGCGGGCTGAATGACACCTGGGTGCTTAAACAAACCTGTAAAGGCATCCACCTGTCAATCAACGCGGACACGCTGTTAATTATGCATAACTTTAAGCCTTAATATAATTTGCACAGCAAGAAACTCAGCTTGGCATCTCTCTTCCAGCCTTTTATTTCACAAAGCTCTTGCCAATGACTAAAAGTCAGTCCTAGATTTACTCTTCTTAGCAGATTCTTGCTGGGTCACTCTCACCTTTTCTCTTCTTAGCTTCCTCTGTGTCCCTCTTCAGTCTCTTTTTGTCTCACTCATTATGTCCACAGAGGCTGGGTACAGTGCCCGCTTACCTGACTCCGGTTCTGGCATGACATCGGCCCTCCTCCTCCTGTTGGTCCACACTGGCACATATTATCCAGTTTCACAGAGTTAAAATCTGTGGCACAAACTAAAAAAAAAAATAAATCAGTAATGCGCATTATGTAAATACTACTGTACTCAAGTTATTGAAGTGTTCCTCATAGCTTTTAAATAAATCACAGTGCACCATGTTTAACATGTTCTGACATTTAATCTCTGAGAATGAGCAACAGAGGACACAGAAATACAGCTTTTGTCATAGAAACACTGCAAGAGAACATTGACTGCATCACTGTTTCCATTCATAACATGGATCCTTTTAAGTAAAATAAGCACATTGAACAGATTAATGGACAATAGCTACAGTCGCTTGCTAACGGAGTTAGTTAATGTTGGATTTCGTGGACTTTTAAGGGATCCAGGGTTTCAGTGTCGACCTCATCTTCCTTCTCGTCCCCCTTCTTCGTCTTCTTCTTCAACCTGGCTTTATCAGAATTTGCAGGGATGTTGAGGGAGCTAAATGCCACAAAGCTATTATGAAAACTATGTTTGAAATTGAATGAGATTAAATTAGGTTGGGATTTCATCGTTTTTCTTATTTTAGCGTTTGACATGGTGTATAAATATGTTTGCCTCATGAGTCTAGATAAGTGAGGAAGTCATTTGTTAGATGAACCTCTACTATTTCAAACCCTGCCCACCGAAGTTGAAGATGACAGAGCGCTAAAACACACACGTAAGGGGACATTTTCCAGCTGTCAAGATTTGTATGAATCTGGCGTCTGGTGTTACAACGTGGTGTTTTTCTTTCCATGTGCTCTTAAGCATGCTTGAGGTGTAGGACAGTGTAACCTTGGCAGCAAATGGAGGAGACTGTTTTGTGTGCTGGTGTGAAAAAGTGCACCTCAAAAAAGGAAAAAAAAAAAAAAAGACTGATGTCAGATGGGTGTGCAATTGACTCATTTCTGTTGGATTCTTTGTGGCCTGTGATGTGTGGGAGGCCAAGATTTCTTTCTTTGATGGCTTGTGTGCCTGTCGTTTAACATTAAATCATATACTTTACCAGACGGGTACATCCAAAACTGAAATGAAGCTTAATTTGCTCAGGAAGCATTTTAAAGAATTGTATATTTCTTAATAGACTATGTGACTATATTTCTTCATGTTAAACAACTTAAAAGCAACTTATTCCCTTCAAGAGGAGATGAAGAATCGCACATCTTTTCTTGTCTCCTAAGATGAAACATTGATGACCCAACATAGATAGCGTTTGTATTACTGTCAGTCTCCCTGACTGGTGTCATCCATACTGTTATCTTAGCCCTTGAAGGATTAATATACCTTTTCAAGTTTAATGAGATAAGAGACCTGGGGGAGTTGTCTCCCTGCTGTGTTCAAAGACCATCCGGCCTGAGGAACTGCTTTATCTCAGCCACTGATTGACCTGGCTGATAGGTGATACTGAGGAACCACAGTGGCCCAGTGAAGTGGATTCTCCCCAGAGGAGATGGGGACTGGCAAACTTGGCCTCTCCTGTCTGTGATATTCCCATCAGTGGGGCTCCGGCGTCCCAGGGATGCCGTCTCCTCTCTTTGATTCTTGCGACCAGGCACTTTTACGTGCCTACCTCCCTCACACCGTCCAATCCAGAGCCCATAAAGCAAGTCTGCCGCTTTCTAGCTAGTTGGACAGGACGTGTTTGTAAGTGTTGCCTGAATGCTCCGCCAGGCGAAATGACACCCTGAGGGCTCGTAAGACTTGTGATTTCTTCTCCAAGCCCATGCCAAGAGACCATTTTGAGTTCCAGCTCAGTTCTTCTAAAATTTTGCCATTTGTGGCTTGTGACCATGGACCACTGGGGTTTGTCTCATGATCTATATGGCATGGCAAATACTGTGTATTAACTAGGGACATAATCATAAAGGAAAGACATTGAGCCAATAATAATGGCCTGAGCGAAACACCACAGAATAACCTCACTCTTCAAAGAGAAACTGTTCTTGAAAAAATATTCAGATCTACATCAAAGTCTAACCTCCTCATAACAAGTTTATAATCATTCAAATAAATCAAAATTCAACAAATATGCATTCAACACTTTGTCCATATTATAGAAGGCATGACAAATCTCTTATACTGTGGTTCATTTCTATATTTTAAGACATTCCAGGAGATTTAAGACACCAGATAGCAAGGTATGCAGCCGGGGGGAGCATTGCTCCGGGGGAAATATTTTTCAAGGAGAGTTTAAGGGCTCTCTCATTATCACTATATATTGAGAGAATAAAATGAGGGCCCCTCAAAAGGTCCCTGAGGCATCTGCATGCAAAGGGAGTTCTTGCTGCGCACTATATCACAGGCTAATCTCTGAGGGAATCGCCTGTGTGTGGATACATGAGGCACGTGTTGGTGCAACTGAACAGCAGTTCGGAGACAGTGGGAGAAACTGGGCTCCAAGCTCCATTAATGTTTCTGCTGCCATGTTTGCTCATCTGTGCAATTTCCAAATAACGTCATCACTCAAATACACTGCCGAGAGGAAGCCTGTGGGCTGTCTCATGCTGTAAATTTACAACATAATTTCATAGTCTAATATATTCACAGATATAATGTTGAAGTGGTATCTTAGCAGTTTGTGTAAATTTACTTATTTAATGTCCATTTTGGGAACAGAAATGTCAAAATTCATTTAAAATATAGGTGTACTGGTCCGCCGTTAACTTAATTGTCCTAAATCTATTTTTTCAATAATTCTGTAAAAGTGTGTAGTTTCACAGATTGTGTAGCAAAATTAAATTTCAGTCAGAGAACTCAACTGATGGAGCTTAAATGTTTATTCTTGACCCTGGAAACAGCAGCTTGAGAAAAAAAATCATCAACACAAGGTCCAACTTACATATTTTCCACAGCTTTCAACCACATTTCATGCCCTACTTCAGTGATAAGATGGTTAAAAGCGTATGGATCAAAAAGTAAGTTGGACTCTGTGTGTGGGGGTTTCTTTTCTCCAATTGAACACTTTGCTCAGTCTTAATAGTTCCTAACTTGTTTGTAAAGTTAGCATGTGTGGAAACAATTATGGATCCGATCTTCCAGGAGACAAATCAAATTACAGCAGCCGCATAATTTAAATTATGCTTCAGTTTGGCAAAAGGTGTTTATCTTTGCTGTGTGAAACCGCTGTGTAATCCTGAGAGGGCTCGAAAACTTTCGAAGTAAACGTTTCTAGACAATATATGAGCTCTGAAAAGTTGCATGGTCCTGATGTGCCCTGGAGAGTCACTGTATAATTCACATAATTCATAATGAGGAATGAACTACACAATTTCATGATGTGTGACTGGTTTGGGTTGAGGCCAGACTGTGAAGCAGCACTGTGACAGATCCACGGTGCTACATCACAGTTTTAACAGAACAGCACAGTGTAGGCATGTTGTTGACCGAACATAACGCACTACTAATGTAATGTAAGAATGTGTTACCCGACCAGACGGGAATGTGTGCCCACGCCTGGCGCTAAGAGTCGTGACAGAGCATTTCTTTTGACAAAGTGGGAAATCACCATCTATACGAGGGGGATCATGTGATTTAAATGCATAGGATGCCGCAAATTGTGGTACACTGAACTTAATGGCAGTTCCCCTCATGTTTTGAAGTTCAGCTGGCACTGCCACCTCATATGGCCTGGTGTTAATCTGCCATGAACAAGCTTGCATTATGCCAAGAGTGTAGTAGAAGTGAGTGGGAAACAGGTGGCCTCCACTTTCTCTCATTCCTGGTCTGAGCGCCGGCTTCTGGACACAAAGTTGGACAGGCTGCATTCTTTTGGGGGGGAAATTTCCTCCCAAGCTACTTTATTAGTGAGTGAAAATAAACCTCAAATATTACGCAAGTGTTTTCACGTGTGGATTGTGCTATAAAGAGTTTAAGTTTTAGTGACTGGGCTTAAAGGACAAGTTCATCATTTTGGTAAATACCTTTTTATTTGACATTTTGCTGGGTGTTCTATGAGATACCACTTCACGTGTGTGTCTTGTTAGCTTAGCTTAGCACAAAGACTGGAAACAGAGGGTAACAGCTAGCCTGGCTTTGTCCTAAGATAACAAAATCCACCTACCAGCTCCCCTAAAGCTGACTGACACGTCATAGCTTATTACTTGAATTTATTTAGAGATGCCGGTAGGTGGATTCAGGCTGGTTGTTTTAAACTGTCGTCTCTTACGTTACATCTCTGCTTCCCATCTGTCACTTTTCCAACAGCAGTCAGAAGAAGTACTGGATGAATAAAAACACAACATTCTCATGAGAGAACCCTTAAGTCATAATGTGCTGTCTGTTTATCACGCCCGCGTAACACAACTCTTTATGAGACAGAGACGTCTGACTGCGCAGCTCTTCGTCATCCGAACCCATCCTCGACAGCTCCATAAATAAGATTTCCATTATTATACCTGAGATGAAAAGAGAACTGCTGTATATAAGTTACTTCATCTATACATGAAAGACAACAGACTGTCTCTTTCGAAAGAATCCTCCACATCATATCTTCAAAAGACCTCGTCCACTGCTATCACTTATATCTTGGCCGCGGCACAGAGTGTGATTCCGTGGATTTGGAGAAATTGATAGCAGATTGTCTGCGAGACTCCTTTTGGCACGAGAGCATGGGTAAGGCATCACGGCATCTTGTCTGTTTTCTCCACTAACGGGGGGAAAAAATTAGAAAGCTCGTTTACTTTGTGATTAGATGAAGAACGGTCGCCGTGTGGAGTCTTGGAAAAGTTTCAGGTGGAAATTTGGTGAAAACAGGGAATGATTTCTCATTACAAACTACATTACAGTTTTAGGTTCGGCCTTATTTGACTGGCTGCTATAGGAAATACCTTTTATCCCTCAGAAGTAGGAGCCGAAAACCAAGAAGTTCTTTAACGATTTTTGCCATGCAGTCTTCCCTTTTAAGCATCATTTTTGCATGTAGTATGTTGTAACCCCAGTTTTTCACACTAATAGACAAAGTCAGGTGTCAGTCAACAATACCCAGACAGCCTGGGGAGCCATGGCAGCTCCAGTGCTCTGGTGCTGCACTTGGACAGAGATGAGAGAACGTGGGGAGAAAGAAGGAGGTCTGCTTTCCATAAAGTTCTGGTATCCTGTGAGGCAGCTCCACTTCATAATCATAAATCGTCTAGTTGGAAATTGGGGGTTCGTCATATCCCAACATAACAGGGAAGTTTCAAAATCAAAAGATGGACTGGCGGTTCTCATGACAGTTTAATATCAAAGGAAAAGTTTT
The DNA here is from genome assembly GCF_000972845.2 of Larimichthys crocea. NCBI lineage: Eukaryota > Metazoa > Chordata > Actinopteri > Sciaenidae > Larimichthys > Larimichthys crocea. The sequence goes on from NC_040023.1 coordinate 18,292,034, forward strand.
GAATTTTCCCAAGGTTTCTGTTCGGTTTTATTTGAAGTTTTGCAACAAGAGTAGGCAGCTACAGAACGTCTGCAGTTCAGCACAAGTTCAGTTTGCAAAAAAACATTTTGCTCTTATGATGGACGTATATTACAGCTCATTTTCTCTTATCCGCATAACTAATGGATCTAAAAAATTAATATCTCTGTTCTGATTCTGGGTTTTATGTCTCCATGTGATAGACTCAGCTCCCCTTCATCTCTTTCCTGGAGGCTGTGGAGGACTGAGGTCCCCGGCCTCTGCCTGGCTTGTGCCCTGGCCAGCTCCAGCCCATGCGTGTAATGCTGTTTGTAATGAGAAATCTAAACAGGGAACAGCAGTGAGGCATGACAGGAATGTGTTTCCATTGGAGGGAGCTCCATGCAAGAAAAAGAAAGAGGAAAAAAAGAATAAGAAGAAACGTTGAGGCAGAGTTGTATCCAGAAGGAGTGCTCACTTGGGCCAAAGCGGAAGACTAATGTTATTGTACATTGGCCGTCACTCTGCCAGCCCTCCCTCACCAATTGGTTCCTGGTCTCTCTACCAGTTTCTCCTCTGCCTCTCTCGCTCTCTCTCTCTCTTCTTCCCGAGACTCTGTTTGCTCAGGTGGACAGTGACACAGTTCTGAATGATCCCCCCCCTTCTGCACGCATGGCTGTAGACTGTGTCATCGAGTCAGAGTCCTGAGGGGCCTGCAGAGAGCTAGAAGTTGAAGCTCCAACCCGGGTTCACTCTGGATGGGAGGGGGTGCAGGAAGTCGAGGGACAAACACCAGGAGGAACAAAACAAAAAATGGAGAGAAAACGCAAAGAAGTAAAGAGAGTGAGTAGAAGAAACAGAGGGGGAGCAAACAAAGGTAGAGAAGAAGTTTGGGGGGCGAAGAAGAAGAAGAAGAAAGGAGGAAAAGAAAGCCAAAGAATGAGCAAGAGCGAGATGGAGAAAAAAAAATCGACCACCCATTTTGAAAATTATAGAGAGGGGTGGTTGTCGTCTGTGGAGGCCGTCTTGGTTTATGGTCCGTGGAGGATGTCTTGAAACAGCGCTGTTTAGAGTTTATTTTATCATGCCACGCCGTCTCAGACCCTCTGTCAGGAATCTCATTTTGCAAAGACTAATTACAGTGTAAACACTACATTAAAGTCTGTAGGCCACTCCACTTCACTATTTACCTTTTCTTCCTAACAATCCTGACATCCCTCCACAGATTGATTTTCTCCATAGAAACCACGTCTGCTGGTGTTTATTTGTTTTGAAACTCGCGTGCAATTCATGTTGAAATGGATGGATAGAGATTTCAGCGAGAACATGAATAACACAGCTCGGTTTGAAAGATAACAGGGTAAGTCCCACATGCAAAATGCAACTGCATTTTAACGTCTGAGCATAACCAGAAAAGTAAAAAAAAAAAAAAAAGTATAAAATATCAACATTCAACAGATACAGCACATTATATAACTGGTGCCTGTCAAAGCGGTCCAACACTCAAGGGAGGCAACTGAACACAAAACTGAATATCTCACTCTATTAAAAAAAAGACAACCAGGAAACTTGGCTTCATTAGCACATGCATGGGTGCTGAGGAGTGGTCACTGGGTGTCAGTCACCTGCATGGCCGAGCTGGAGGACTTAATTACTACCACATGGAGCCAAAGGGCCGGAAGAGAATGCTTTTAAGGCAGCCAGAGAGTTATGGCCTCCCAGATCTTTTAGCGCATAAAATAAACAAGGGAACTGCTACTGCGTGCAAGTATGCACGCGTTTGTATCCTTTTGGGTTTTACTCTTCAGTTTATGATAACTGGAGTATACCTGACACTACCTGCTCATCTGAAAACCACAATGCACTTCTTGGTAGAATGCATTTAAAAGTATTGAGATGGTTTGTAGTAGTGGAAAGTGCTACACCATTACAAGTAAAAGTCCTGTGTTTAAACATTACACATTAGGCAAGAGAAGTGACTTTTAACTATAAGTTGCATTTTAATTGCTGCTTATACACTAATGGATAGTTAAATTGACACAAATTCATCATCTTATCAGCTGATCATATGTTTTGTCTGTAAAATCTCCAAGTATCTAAATGTAGTAGCAAAAAATACTCAAGTAAGTACAAATATTACCGTACTGGAGTATATACACTTATTCACATTGCACCACTGGTTAACCAGGATTAATATGCAATCAAAAATCAATTAGACACACAGTTTAACAAAAATACAGTATAATCCCTCCGTATGCATCAGTGTTGGAGAATGTGACTTAAAAATAGGAAACTAGCATTCGTGTGTGTTGTGTGATTCTTACACTGACACCTGAGGAGTGTTGATATTCAGGCTGGGCCAGGATACCCAGCAGCTGCCTGGGAGGTGTAATAGGTTGTCTTACAAAGCACAGACAGGAAATGAACCCTGGTATCAAGCTTGAATCAGCTACATCTGGACTCAATTATTCATCCTGGTTGTTTTTGGCTGGTGATAAATGATTTAGTCATGCCGCTGACACTATTTCTCAAGTACAAATATAACTATAATATAGCAATGTAAAAAAAAAAATGGAAGGAAAAAAAAAAAGAAAGTAGAGAGGGGAAGGTCCTGTGATGAGGTGAGCATTGCAGTTATTCACCTACAGCTGAGAGCAGAACTATTAAATTATAGTAGCAGATCTTATTATTATCCTATTATTTTTAAGGACTGCATGGATGGTTAAATATTTGCAGGATTGTATCATCACTAAGCGTTCTTTGTTGCTTGACCTGTCTCACCGATGTGTTTTCTCTTTTGCGATTAACTGTGATCTTGTACAATAAATCCACACTATGCCTTCTGTAATTTCAAAACAAAGCAAACACATTATTATCCTTATCTTGACACAATGATCTGATGTTTAAACTGGTTTGAGTATTTTGTTGCACTTGCACGCTGGGTAGGGAAGAGCAAAAACATTCAAATATCTTTCCAGTCCAAATCAAACACTGGCATTTCTGGTGTGACCACAGGAGGAGGTTTAATAGCTCCTTGGAGGTTATGAACTGTTGACAGTTAATAAGTCATAAAATTTCCCCTTAAAGAGGATGCTAGATTCCATCTGCAGGGCACCCAGCACAAAGAACCGGAAAGTAAATATCTCGCAATGGAAGTGGACTGGAATCTCTCAATGGCTGCTCATGGAGAGTCTCTAGAGCATGTCCCTCAAGGTTTCCTGATTTCTAGAGGCATGGAGGAAAAATGACCACATTACTGAGTAATTTTCCCTTAAAGTACACTGACTTTTTTCACTTTTGAAGACGATGGGGCCTTGAGAGTGGAAGGCAGCATATTGCAAGCAACTGACCTTCGTGATTACACCTCGTATTATTGTACTTGTCATCTATTTTCTTTGGCCCTTGGGATGTTTGCCATGGTAACAGCACACAGCGGGCTGTCAGGGCTGACCCATGCTGTCCTCTGCATTTCCCAGCTTGGCTGTGATGAAGGGAAGTCTCTGCCCATGATCCCTAACCCCTGATGAGGAGGGTTCTCAGTTTCAGCTCCAGGTCCTGCATGGGCCTCATATCCCTCTCTGCTCCTTTGCCACCTCCCCTCCCCACAAGGGCATCCCTTCCTTGAATAAGCAGCTATTTTCTGAGCCAAAGTGTACCAGATTACCTTAACTATCCCTTCTCTGGTCTAAAGAGAACAAGTGCTGCTCGTCAAAACCTTTTTTATTTTTATTTTTTTTAAAGAAGTTTGGGAAAAACATGTATTTGCTTTTTAGCCAAGAGTTAGATGTGAAGATTGATACCACTCTCATGTCTGCACACTAAATATGATACTACGGCCT
>NC_040023.1:18296266-18303212 GCF_000972845.2 Larimichthys crocea
TTCAAAAAGCAAAGAAATAAAAAAACAAATATGTTAAAAAATATCTCTTGCAAATTTTGTTGATTAAAAAAATTATCTGAAAAATAATCGTGTGGCATAATGTGTGCCTTTTATATATCATAAACATAATTGCTAATAGATGGGGTTGGCAGGTGGATTTTCTTACCTTTTTGACTGGCTGTTTCCAGTCTTTATGCTAAGCTAAGCTAATCATCTCCTGGCTCTATAGCCACATATCAAATGGAGGAGCGAATGACTGCCATCAATCTTCTCATTTAATCTTCAGCAAGAAAGCCAGTAAGCATAAGTCCCAAAATGTATTCCTTTAACAGTGCCTATTAAACAGCAGGACAAGGTGATCTTATTTTTGGATTCAGTGAAGAGTAGTAGTGCTGTTAAGGCTATAATTGTACTGTACATGCTGCTTTGACAGGTGTCCATGCCATATGCTGTGACACTGGCCTTAACAAGCCGACCAGGCTCCACGTTGACGATGAAGTAAGCTCAAGCCACAGGTTGGAAAGAGAAAATCGACAAGAGTACAGACACGCTCGTGCAGCTTCATCAGAGAGAGCAAAACTAACACTGTTTTGGCTGACTCCTCTCAGAATTTAGGACATCCTTGTGCTGGGATATCCAGAGAAGAAAAGTTGTGTTTTTTGTGTCCTGTGGGGTTGAAAGAAGAAAATCTATTTACAAAAGCATGAAAATATTTTATCACTAGCAGCAGGGGCAGGAGTGTTTTAATGACCTGATCCACAGGCCTCTGACTGGCTGCAGGCTTTCTCAAACTGCAAAGAGCCCACTGGTCTGCCTGCCAACCCTTGGGGCAGCATGAGATGAAACAGATAAGATAATTGTGTCTAATGAAATCCAGATCTCTAGGTCTGTCTGGATGAGGACTAGCTGGGCCCTTTTCTCCTTTTTTTTTTTTTTTTTTTTTTTTTTTTTTTTTNTTTTTTTTTTTTTTTTTTTCCTTTTTTTTGAAGGGGGTGTTCCATATTGATCTTGAATTTGAAGAGAGACTGTGGAAGTCGGTCCCTAATTCAAACCAGAGCTCGTGTACCAGCCCTGGTGGAGCTTTGATACCGTTTGAAGTTCTTGCAAGCGAACACGGCACCGTCAGCCTGCTGGACCCCGTTGTCATGACAACCATAATTATCTTCCTTTTACGGCCTAGTTTTTACACAGGAAGGGAACCATTATGTTCTTTGGGCATTTGCATCACTCTGGGGCAAGTGTTAAAGGTCAGGGAATGAACCAAAATAACACATAATATGAATACAACGGGGCGAACCTTTGCGTGCGTGAGAAAAGGTGACTCACTGCAGCACATCTGATACTTTGACAAGCATTTCAAGTTGAGAAACATTTCTTGAATTACTCACTTAAACATGTGCTCTCAAGGACAGTTGAAAACTCCTTGCTCCCAGCTTTCTGCAGCACTTTGTCATGCAAGGTTACAGTGAAGAACATCTTTGTACTAGAGGATGTTTTTCGATTGTCTCATTAACTTTTTAATAGCCTGTCACTTTATTATTATTTTTCTTCCAAACATTAAAACTCTACATAAAAACACAGTATAGTGCATACATTGTGAAAGAATCAGCCGTTCTCCCCTTCAGAGAATTATTTTATTAATACTTTGAGTTTTGTCCTAAAAAAACAGCAGTCTAAACACAATACATTATTCATTCTTATAATGTGATAATACACTCGTAATACAAAATAAACACAGTGCTGTTTTTCCTGATGGGTTTCCAGTTGTGTTCAGACGTCGTCCGTGGAAAGTTAATGTGCCACATGTATTTCTTTGCTCTTGGATAATGTACGCTGGTACCAGACTATTTGGTTCAAAAACAGCAGAACATGGCTCAGACTAAACTGCTGCTTTCACACGGTAGATGCTGTGGTTCTGACATCTTGTTCATATATTTTAAAAAGGGAAAAGTGAATCGCTGCCAATCAGCTGCACCAAAGTAGGCCATTCAAATGATAAACAAGGATTTGATTCATTGCGTCAGTGATTTAAGTTTTATTTCCTCTTTAATATCCCTTGGATAGAAACATATGCCAAACATATGGATGCATCTATTTCCAAAAGGATTGTGTAGTCATGCAGTAGTGATGTTATAAATGGAAACGTTTAAACAAACGCTCCAGATTGGGAGCGAAATAAAAATGAATCTATTCAGTTCGTCTGTCTGTGATCACTTGAACTATAGCTTTAATATGTCCCAATGACACAGTGGGAATTAATAAATACCGTAGTGACAGAGCGGACTTAATATGGACTCATTCCCAAGGAATCCAAACACTCCCGCTTACTGTTTCATATAATCTAATTTTTGTCTTTTACTCGAGTGGGACTGCACTGTGTGGTGTTGCCAAGAGAATTTTTCAATGTGCAATGGATTAAACTTTTGTGTAAGAATGCTAATGTAAAATAAATTGGTTAACTGAACAGAGATTGAAAGTCACTTGTCACCCAGATCTTATTAGACTGACCAGTGTGGCTAAATGAAGCGCCTCAAATGGTGTCTCGCTCTGCCAGGGGTCACAGAGAGCTGCGAATCAAAGGGGGAGCCAGAGGTTGACCAAACACACTGTTCTCCCACTGCCCTCATGTAAAACTATCTGCCAAACACCAGTGGCCCTCTTTGAACTTGATTTAGCACTAAGGTCACAAACAGCCGGTCCTCTGTTGTGGAGGACAACGACAGCACCCTGATGACTGATTTCTGTTGTCTTACACTGAGTTTATCAGTTTATCAGTTTTCACTTCAATTGTTTTTTTCCTAATAACTGCTCAGGCTATTACCTGGGCTGCAAAGCTTGCAGTTTTTCACTTTTATGCATAGAAAAATATGCATTTCACGTGTGTATACAAGCATTTTAAATTTAATTTTTAGCTATAGATATTTACACTAACTTTAGTCATAAAATTACATAATATTTATCTTTTTACAACTAGTTGTAATGTGAAGATAACTACAGCTGTGTCAAAACCCTTAAATCTATTGTTGCATATCAAAATTTCAGTATCCTGCCTAAATGATTTTTTAAAAATAATTCAGCATTTTTAATTGACTAAACAATAATAAAACAAACTTCATATTGTTACTGATGTCACAGTGTGGTCCATCTGTCCAGGTGGCTCCTCGGTCGTTGGACTGACAGATCCTCGCCACGTGTGAAGAGTCAGCGTCCTGCGCCGCCGCTCCTGCTGGGAAGTGAGGAAATACATGATGAGTCATAACTTATATGGAACATTAAAGCCAGAGGTGAAAACCAGCAACTCATATCAAAGGCGATCCTGTTTACTGCTCAGCCATGGCAACAAGATGATTCAAGAAGTTCTTAAACCAGAGGAATTAATTTTCACATTTATTCTGGGCGCACGTCAAAGCCAGTTGTCCAGAATGCATTTAATTCACTTTATTCTCCAAAAGCAGCTGAGCATACTTTCATTAATCTTTTTTCCAGATTAAACACAGCACATGGTTTCACTCATAATATTTGACAGTTTGTTGGTGCTATGTCCGATTTAAGTACAATTTCTGTTTTATTACAATTTATTAAAAAGCCACTTAAGCTCAATCCTTTTTCAGTTACAGGCAGGAAGTGAGTGGATTCTTCACAGCACTTTTGTCTTGACATCAAACCACCTTGATTAACAATATGACCCTCAGCACTCAGTTTTTACTTTATACTTAATACCAGTGTTGATAAATATGCCAGTATTAGTTCCCTTTTACCCTACACAAGTGACAAACCAATTAGATTTTCCCTGTACCTGCATAATGCTGCTGTATGTGAAGAATTCAGTAAATTGGATAACAATAAAGTATTTAAGATGGGTCATAAGGAATAAAGAGATCATTGTAACTCGAGGTAACAATACATCAATTATCAGCGTTACATTAGAGTCCCGGTATTCAGTGTTGGTGGGACTGCCTTCACATTAATGAAGTCAGTGGGATTAATACCCGGAGAGTGGAGCGCCCTCAGGGACAGAAGCAGGGATGCTGCATCATTAGAGCCCTCCCCGGGGCGATACACAAGGACTACATGTTTCACTCAGTGCCTCAATAAGGGACAAATTGTGCTCTGCCTTTACTCACATCCAGGAAGAAGTTGCTTTGAATAGAGATTTTTATTTTGATAGAATTTAAGTTGGAGTTTATTATAAGATAATGATACTGTGTGTGTGTGTTGGGACTTTGTGCCTGTTTTAAACTTTTCTAGATGTGTGGCTCACTTTCCAAAATAAGTGAAACACTCATCAAACAGTTTACATTTTGAAGTGAGGTATTCTTTTTCCTTCTTCCCTCAGAAAACAATCCTTTGTATTTCATTCTCAAACCGAGGCTACAGTTATATATATAAATGTATGTATATATATACTCAGTCTTGATTGAACATAAACAGGAATGTTTGAAATCACTGCATTGGACTACGACTGCCCTCCACTTCATCTGTATGTTTATACTTCCTGTGAGAGGTCCTCTATTTATGGACAACTGAAGAACACAAATAATCATCCCCCTCGAGTGAAAAAATCTGCTTTTATTATCTGCAAAGTTTTGCAATGCCTTTGTGTACGCTCACACTGCCTTCTGATTGCCTGTTTATTATTACAGCGTTTCTGCTGAGCCAATGGGGATCTGGCCAATTCCGAAAAAGGTGCCAAGCCTTTTCCAGCCTTTTCCTGTCTGTGACATCATTGTGTATTCCCCTAAAACACACTGATCCGTGTCTTGTCTGCAGCCTGGGTGGCACACATCACACGCAACAAAGGTTAAACACAAGGTGTACACATTTTCAACTGTGCCCTTTTGGACGTGCATCAAGGCCATTTCTGGTCCTGTCAGATGGCCTGCCTAAATCATGACATCATTCTTCATGACCAGTGTGATGAAACGCTGACCTGTTATGGCTTTTCATTTTTCGCTGAAATCTCTAATTTGCCAACTCAAACATGGTGCGTGTCCACAAGCCTTCAACCAGATTTAAACAAGCATTCCATTTAACATTTTCTCAAACAGCCAAAGGCGTACAACTCTTACCCAAATATCTTGAGAAATAATGTTTCAACATTGTAATTTTGACATGAATCATTTACCACAAGGGCCATACAACATTTCAGACAAAGGCTTTAAATTGTTTTATGATATCAGGCTAAAAAAAAATCTTTAAATGCAAATGAACGTACGTCTAAAATAGAGAAGACAATTTGTCTAAAGTTTGTGGTCGTCTCTGCAAGTAAACGTTAATTCTTAAATGCAAAAATACTTGATTAAAACAGGTTTTCTTCAACTTTTGGAAGATAAGAGAGATAAGCAGCGATCAGCAATAATCAGTAAATCAGCAAAAAAAAGAAAGAAACTTTGCTTTGCCAAATCAAATACACAATCATCCCCTCTCACTGTTTTCTTCTCATGTGTTGACATAAATCAAGTAAGTGCACCGCAGGTGTCCGCACTGTTTAAACATCAAGTGCTGTTGAACCTGCACAGAAATGTTCTTTGGCATGAAGTATCCTCACTATACGCCAGCGATAGAGATGCAGTATTTGGACCTGCTTTGGATCAAAATGATTTATATGAAGACAAGATTTTATATCAAAAGCCAGAGTCCTGTGTACTTCCACAGTGATTTTGATCAATTTGTTATAAGCAGTCGGTTGTGAGAAGTGTAATTTCAGATTCTTTCTTAATTAATAATGAAAAATTAAACTTTTACAACCAAATGAGTTTCATCTAACTGCAGAATCTGGGAATTTAGCATGTTTAGTTTTGATGCTTTTTCTACGAAGTGGATCTCCCAACTTCTTGAATTCTCAGAAACACACCTGTGCTTAAAAAGAAATAAAAGTCTGCATGGTTGCTTTTGTTTCTAAGAGCGCTTTCTCATCCTAAGCTTTATGTAGCACTTTTACATCTACAGCTCACTTTTGGCTTTAATTCACAGTACAACAGATTCATCTTGGCGTGTGCAACACACTCACAGCTCCAGTGCTACACATCTGGTGACAAAGAAACTGAAATGATCTGATGTTTTCTGCTTCAGTTTTAAATGTCTAACCTAAAACGAGTTAAGATAATTATGCAAGCTATCGTTATGATCTTCCTCCTACAATGAACAAATGAGAAGAGGGTAGAAAGATGAAATTCCATCATTTATTCTTTCATAATCTGGCTGCAGGCATATAGCCATAGCACATGCAGTGAGGCCAGTGTTGGTATAATAAAGGCAATCACTTACCAATAACAGAGTTTCCATATTGCGCCAATCAAAGATTTTCCCTCTTAAGGACACTTTTAATCATTCAAATATAAAACGAAAGATCTTGCACAGATGTGTCCACATAAATTCGACGGCACACAACATGGCTGCTTTCAACTTTTAAGTCTTTTTTTTTTTCTTTTTTTCCTGTGGACAACAACTGATGTGATTTTTTCACATGTGTATCAAATAAAATGCCCTCTCAACAAAGAGCTGCATTAAAGATGTTAATGTATTCAATAATCAGCAGACTGCAGATGCAGCAAGAATGCACTGGAGCTGTCTGTTTCTGTTTAGCTTCTCCTCTGTTTCCTTGCCTCAAGTGAGGTCCTGTACTCTGATCTTATCTCCATGCAGCTCAACTGCTCCTGGGTTTAATATTCACTTTCTGGGGCATTGTTAAAGGTGTGGATGAAACTGTGTGTGCGTATGTGTGTGTGGGCCCCTGAAAAAAAGTTTGATTACCAACTAGAGGAATTTTCATTTCTCGCTGAGACTCAGAATGGAAAAATCTGGAAATTCACTTAAAACTGTTGAAGTGGCTGTAAAGTCTGCACCTGCTCTTTCCTGTTGATCTCAGAAATAACATTTTTAGTGCAACAGCGTAAAACAAACTGAAGTTTGTCTTGAGCACATATATTGTTAAAATTATTTGAAC
>NC_040023.1:18303349-18317337 GCF_000972845.2 Larimichthys crocea
TCTGTCATTGTAATAAAATGTATAACTAACCCGTCGGGCGTGATATATCACCTGTCTGCTGCAGATGCACGTGAATGAATGTTTGGATACAAAACCGAGAGATTTTATTTTGAAAATCGAGACAATAATGTGCAATTTTTCTTTTTGCGCCAGGCGGTCATAACTTCAGCCTGATAACTGATGCTTGAATTAAACAGCATAAATATAATAAACATAATAGTATTATTATTAAGTGTCATAACAATAGCAATAAGAAGGAATAATAATTCTAGATGCTGTTTAATAACTTTTAATACAAATATCGGATTTAATATCAATGTTACAGAAGTTATATATATGTTTTTAGAATAAGCTGCACAAAGATATCAGAACAAATCACTCGTTTAGAAATATGTTGCTCTTGAAAAAATAAATAAATTCAAATGTCATTTGACACTGCAGTCAATTTGAGTCACTTTTTTTAATTGGACTTATCGTCCATGTGACACAACAGTTCTGGTATATCGTCTTAGTCATTATGTGTGTCATGCACAACAGTTCTGGTATATCGTCTTAGTCATTATGTGTGTCATGCTTTTTCATTTTTCTCCCAATAGCTGGATGATACATTTTCGACCGTTTTCTGAGTTACTCCCCTCTTTTTTTAAATNACACACACACACACACACACACACACACACACACACACACACACACACACACACACACACACACACACTCCGCTTCAAAGTAGTCTGAGTCTTCGACGGCAGCAGGCCCGTTAGTGTTGGAAGCTTTAAAAAAAACATCCTGATCGTCACATATCCCCTTACAGCCAAATAATCAGCAAGTCAAACTCTTACACAATCACAAGCATTTCAGAGCTTTCCTCCTCCTCACAGCCTACCTTTTGTCTCTGCGCGGTCAGTCCGGTCCACATAAATACCTGCAGGTGCCCCCCTCCTCTCTCTCTCTCTCTCTCTCCCTTTCTCTCCCTTTCTCCCCCCTCTCTCTCTCTCTCTCCCTTATTTATTTATTTATTTTTATAAATCCATTTTAATCAAACCTCCTGGATAATCTGAATGTAGGACTGCAAACTCACAGTTCGTGTCTGTGTGGAGGTAAAGCTCCTCCGAGCTCTCCCTCTCTCTCTCCCTCTGCACTGCACGGCGAGCCTCTCTGCACAGTCTGAACATCTGCTCATTTCACGTGACTTTTTTTAAAAATACTAACATCTGTTCTAAATAGGTTTCATTCTGTGCCTCTGCATCGTGTCAATTGCCAACTCCTCTCTCCTGAAAGAAGGGAGAGAGGAAACTTATTTAAGAGTATTGCATTGCGTAAGGAGTGAATTAAAAATTGAAGATTTTTTTTTATATATATAAAGAAATGCTTTTTTTGTGATCCATGTCACGAACGGGTTACAGCTAGTATTTACTGTAGGGCATGTTTATTTATCTAGTATTAAGTGAAAGCTTCAACTGTAAAAGTTTCAAGAAAAGCTGTTTATTGATCTAGCATCCCCCCCACCCCCCTCCAAACTTTGAGTGAGAATAGCGTCTATATGCAGACCCACTGCCTACCTTCACGGCCTCCTTAAATTTCATAGACATCTGGGAATTCCATACATGCCTCGCAAGTCAATTACACACCTTCAAACAGGCACACACTTTGATTTGGACAGTAAGAAACACTTTCCCAGATCACTGAGATCAATCACAGCACGATAACAGCAGAGAAGATTTATCTCGTGACAATAATCGGGATTACCTTTCATGGCTTTACGCGGCATGCGTAAAGACGCACGGTGTCTTATTATTTTGCGCTCCTGATCTGCAAAATAACTCCAGATTATTACCCATGTAGTAGTTAAAATAATCCCATTTATGTTTGAGTTTGTCAGCATAAGCTTAAATGTGACATGCGTTGTTATGCTGCAATAAACAGTTGTAGAAAGAAAGTGGAGTTAGTTTGATGTCTGCTCTGACAAACCGGCCTGAAAAAATCCTGAAACACTTTACTGAATTGTTGTTTATGAGACTGTAGCATCGGGCCTCAATAGCAGGTTGACATGACCCCAGTGTCACTTATTTACTCATAATGGTGAGTTTTCAGGTCCAGTCCTTAATCCAACTCTAAACAAATCCAGGAAAAGAGAGAGTAAGGGAGAAACTGGAGCCTGCGTGAGGCTTTTTAAATTTTTTATTTTTTTTAATTAAAATGGATTTTTAACTTCGTTTACACAGACTGGCTTTTGTTTTTTCTACAGCAGTTTTTTTTTTCAGCAATAAAACTTTTTCTCACGTTTTTAAATGATGTGTTAACACTGGCCTTTTTTTCTTTAAATACTTTTAGTTATAAATGACGTGAAGAATTTATAAGCCCTGTATTGTTTTTGGATGTGTAACAATATATAAAACAAATAGCTGCATGTTTCTCCAACGATTTTACTCGAGCCAATAATAACTCCATCTGTTTTCCCAAGTGGCTGGCGATATAGTGGAAGCTTTTGCCATTAAATCTGATATGAAGTATAGTCCACGTGATACGTGCCTGAAAGCTCATCTCTTTTTATATGTATAAAATTGACATTGTTTAACAAATTCAAGTGTGTTTTATTTAAATTCATGCCAGTAACACAGAGGGGAGGAAAAAAAGTTAAAGACAAAAACACTTTAATTGTCATTTTCTTTAATGCAAAAAAATGTACAAACATTTACAAAAAAGAAAGATAATAAAAAATAGGAATGTATTTGTATTTCAGACACAGGATCTATTCCTCAACGTAACACGTTTCATCAATAAATAAATAAATGTATTCTGAAAATATTTTTTGTTTTTGTTTTTGCACAGGTTAGATCCACACAGTCAGCCTTTATAATGTGAGCTACACCACCAGTTGACAGTCTCACACCAAAAACTGAGACAACTGCTTCAACAATGCACTTTGACCTCCATACAAATTAAAGTCCAAAGGCATGCATTAAACATTTCTTTTCTTTAAAAAAAAAACAAAATAAAATAAAAACATTACATTTTTTAACATTCGTCGTCAACAACAACATGAAAACACACCAGAATACGAGGGGTGTATAAAGCCAACACACGGCTCTGCTGCAAGTCCCCATCGGGCCTCTCCAAAAAAAAAAAAGATCCCCCAGAGCTTCTGTCGTCTTTGGTTTTAAATAGAGTGATCCCATGTATCCAGCATTGGACTCCAGATTTGTCCCGTCAGAATGTCTTTAGTAGAATCAGCAGTCACCTGTAGGTTAGACAAGGCATTCATTATTGTGTACAAAACAACAGCACTGCTTCAGTAAAGCCATTCAAAGAACATGCTCTAAGTGGAGTTTCTCTCCCCTCCCATAGTTTAAGGCTTGGGTCATGCATTTTAGCTGAAAATCAAGCCTACCATTTAGGGCATAATTTCTCCAGATGCTAGTGAGATGTTGACATGGACCAAGCTCCCTCCATCCTCCATACAGAGAAGGCGTAGCTCAGCCTCTCATGAGCCACATAACTACAACTTGCCATTTTGGAGTCCAGCTCGTCGCTCTGCAGCACCTGGTAGAGGAAGTCGATGTATCTGGCTGCAAGTTTTAGAGTCTGTATTTTGCTGAGTTTGTCCGAGGGCAATGTTGGGATAATTTTCCGCAAAGCTGCGAACGCCTCGTTCAGAGATTGGGTCCTCTGACGCTCCCGGACGTTGGCCATGACCCGCTGCGACTGGAGCTCCTCGAAAGACTGGGGGCTGCTGCTGCTGGACTTCTTCCCTCTTTTCCCAGGGGTCGGGCTATCTGAGTCCTCCCCGTTTTTCCTGCTCGGTCTCCTCTTCCTCCCACATCTCTTCGGCTGTCTGTCCAGCTCCCCCTCGCTGTTGCTCAGGCTGTCCACAGGAGAGACAGGGGAGCTGCCCGACTCATCCCCCATATTTTCCTCAGACATCTCCACTTGGGTAGATGGCGGTCCAGAAAATGTCGCAAAAATTATTTCCCTCTCATGAAGTCAAGGAATTAGTCCACCTGTAGATCTGTCTGGCTTTGAAGACACCAAAGTATCCATAGATAGGTTCCTGGGAGGACAAGCCTTTTCCGATACTTGAGAAACTTAGGCAGTTCTTATAGGCTGCATGGCGTAAACTTTTTGGGGAGGGACAGGATTGGTCAAGAAGATGAATTACGTGAGTCGAGGGGTGGGAGCATCCGAGGAACTATCAGAGAGGCTCCTGATGCAAAGTTAGAGCTGGAAAAGATATGTGGGTAACGCTGCACATTCTTATTATTACACCATTATTACAAAAGCAAGCAAAACATAGTTAAAATGCGAATCATTATGACTCCATTCTGATTCTTATTAGAAGAAATAATCTTTTCTTTCACACAAGCGAAAAGAAATCTAATGTTAAACTCCATTATGCATGTGCTAAAAAGAGACTGAACGAAATCATGTTAAAAAAAATCAGGCAAATATAATTGAAATAAACCTGTTTTAATATCATAGATATTCCTGAAGGTCTGAGCTAAAAATTATTAGTATTTTTATCCTTTATTCATCCATCAGCAGCTCAATGAAATAATAAGATAATCCCTTCATATCACTGCTGCTATATGTTTGCTATAATCTTCAGTAACTGCATGAGCTGACACTTTGCTTCTTCTTTTTTTTTAACAAATCAACTATGCAACCTTGGCACATCCCTGCAGGCCTAACCCACGTGGATTTTGGATTTATGTTTCCATCTAGTTTTACTTAAATCAAGCGAGATCAAAGGGCTTTCATATAGGCAACATATGATCCCAATCTTACATTTTTGACACGCAGCCAGCAGACTGCAGATTTTCAAACTTTTCCTTGGAGGACTGTTGCATGCTCTAATTATATCCCCCACAAGAGGGCATGCGTTTTGTGTACTGTAGTGTACCACAAAGTACATGTAAAACTTAAAGTAAAATAAAGTTTATGTTTCTTTGTTCATCCATACTAGAAGTTATTATTCCCTGCAGTCAGAGATGAGGAAAGGACAGCTCTGTGTTTAAGACCCTCTGGTATTTACTAGGTTGGTGATACAATATCCATCTTGTTTAGTGGAGGATTACTTTGTTTAGGTTGAGAAGCCTGTGGTCCACAGGAGCAGCATCTGGTTCAGGAAACGGGGGGCAGTCAGGGTCAGAGGTCACAACACTAGCGAACATCTATTTACATCCTCATAGAGGCCTGAGGGTGCAGTATTGTTCCAGGAGTAACACAGCCTTGTTTAAGTGTTTGTTTTTTTCTGAATCAAACATTTGTGCTAAAGAAAATTGCTACTTTTATCAGATTTTCGGCCTCAGAAATGTGCGCTCATTATTAGATATCACTCTGCTGCAAAAAAAGCTGATGTGCGGATGATGACGACGCTGACTGAAAAAAAAACATGAGAAAGAGCAACTCAAGCCTTTTGAAGGTGAGCGTACCTGTCAGGTAGCCCTGTCCATGGTGCTGATCTCTGATCACACACTGCTCTCTACCTGCTGTACCTCACAGGTAAGCAGGCAGACCATCACCCGCCTTCTCTGAATCGGTTTGCTGTGATTTTTCATGCTGTATCTTGGAACAGAAGTAGCAACAAGTCAGTAAATGTGGATATATTTCATCATGACAGCTTGCTTTGCTTTTTGTTTAAAATAAAAACCTGATTTCATGCAGCACATAAACAAAGACTCACATAAAACGTGTCATTTCATAAGCTTAAAAAGTATTTGTTGCCTTTATAGTGATGGAACTAAGTACATTTACTTAAGTGCAAATCTGAGCCACTTGTACTTTTGTTAAATATTTGAATGTTATTCTTCTTGATACTTTTTATTCCACTACATTAATATTAACTGAAATCACTGGTTACATTTCATATTAAGAGTTTTCTTACCAAACTTTGTTCAGTTTGAATGCAGGACTTTTCCTTGAGTAAACTGGTATGAATACTTAGTTTGTTACATAGTGTAGTACAGAGGAGAGGACTTTGTAGAAGCCAGTTTGCTTCCTTGCTCCCCTGCTCCTATCTATATCTATATAATAATGTTAAAATTGAGCAAATGAAAACAAGAAAACCAGATTTGGAATTTTGTGATTGCCCGGTCAGGCATCTTTGACCCTGTAGCCATAAGGACACATCATCACCCTCTATTTCAAAAATATAATAATGCAAAAGCTAGTATTGACACCCACTCTTCATTTACATTTCTTGGCGTGTTGTTCTGTAGAGTTCAGCTCTTTGCTGCTGAAGTGACTCTGAGAAAACACAGCTGCTTCTCGGGAATATGATGTCATCACAGGACAACTCGTCCAGTGTTGATCTTTAATAAAGACAAAACCTTCATCAGTCAGTTACAGACTGTCAGGGCCTGCCGATTACGAGAACGTGAAGAGGAGATAAACAAGTGCTGGTTATTTTTTGGTGTGATTTACCGTAATAACAGATGAAGAAAGTCTTTGTCCTTATCAATGAGCAGTGAGTGGGTGTTATGATAAAGCCAAGTGTATATTACTGACTCATGCAACTTGACACACCAGTCATGAGTGACCCCAGAATGTCATTAACCACCCTTCCCTGAGGTCACATCAAGGCAGACACAACTCAGGCTCTCACTCACTAAGTCCTGAGCCAGAGCCAGATCCACAGAGACCTGTCTATTTTCTCTGCTCGAGCCCTGGAAGGCAGTGTTTCTCTATCAGCCTACTCGTATCTATTGAAATAACAAACCACAGTTCTCCACATGTACGAGGCTCCCACAATTGACAGTGATATTCATGTTCACTCCATTAAAGTTTAACCGCAACGAGTCCAGTGCCAGCCCGCCAAGATGGATCAACTGCAAGGGATGAGAAAAGACAGGGGTGCGTTCTTCAAAGAGCAGTCCCAGATAGCCTCTAATCAAGCCTCAGGACTAACAAGGTCAAGCAGCAGAGTTGGATGACAGCAGTTTCCCTCAGCAATAGTCTCAAAATGTCCCATTCTGTGGAGAAATCCAGACATCACATTGGGGAATTTCTGATAACAGTAGTCTGGTGGTGGTGAGAGAGGATCTGCGGTGTTGAATTGGGAGGTGAGGATGAAAACAGCCTTTTTATAAGCCGTCTGGACACATAGGAGCCAGGGCTCCTGAAGTTAGCTGTAAAAGAAAGCCTTTGAAAGCAGAGCGCTTTGATGTTGCAGGTTCTAATCGTGGTTCAAGTCAGTATTTCTGTGGCAGAGCACAATTTAACCTTGTCAGAGAAAACTGAGCAAAGGGCCTTCCCATTCCTGGAATCTCATCTCTCATAAAAAGTATTGATTTATTTATTTATTTTTCTGTGGAGTGTAGGCTGATTTTTCACATGGAATGACTCACGCATGCATATGCATGTGTGTGTGAGTGGATTAGATGTTCTGTTAAATCCATTCATGTCGTCCTAATGACTCTGTGGGGTATCAGACAGCTCTACCGCACAATGACACCTTATTAGCCACTAAGAACCAACAAACCTCCAGTATGTTTTCACAGCTTGGAAGCTCAGGGTGATGTGGGGTCTGTGGAAGAACTGGCATCCCAGCAGTATAATCTCTGTTTGAGACACACACACACACACACACACACACACACACACACACACAAAACAAACACATGCCTTCCTCCATGGGTTTAAAAAAAAAGTGTTGCACTGGTCTGACCTTACTAAAAAAAACTACTATGTAAGGAAAAACAAAAGCTTAGAGAATTTTGTATTTAACCTGCATGACGATGTCAATGAAAACAGATCGTCACCTCATATATTCTGTGCCCTTGCCACTGCTAAAACTTAAACCTCAGGACTTCTGAGCAATGCCTTCTGCTGCCTATAAAGACTGCTGCCACCCAGCAGACCACACACGTATTCACCCAGACTGCTGCAGCACGGAGACCAGTGCACTGACCCGTGCAATGAAAATATCTGTTCACAGAGTTACAGTAGCTATACCGTTTTTTTGGTTGAACTATCGGAGCGTGACAGGTGCTACTGTGAGTTTAGAGATACTGCGACTGTGTGTAGCTCATATGGAAATGTGATTGTTCTGATCTGTGTTGCATAGGTGGGAAATACACCGGTTTATTGAGTACACCTTGCTAAATATGAAGCAGTCCTGCATCAAATCCTTCCTTTGTGATGATTATAATGTTCCGTTTTTGTAGAAACCTTTTTGAAGAGGTTCAGTAGTCTACCTACATTAAAAGGCATGTTAGAAAATATAGTGAACAGTCATTGCTGCATGGTGCAATGGTGTTAAAGGATAATTTCCCCCAAATCACAAAAAAAACCCCTCTCCCTATTAGTGGTATCTTTGCAGATAGTTTTGGTTTAATGTGTTTAAGTTTGACGCGTCTGTTCTGTGATTCCTGACGCCATCTTCATAGAACGGATTTTGTTTGTGGTGCTCATAATTTTGAAAAATAGCTTTCATGAAACTCAGCAGCAGCGTGTCTTTCCAGAAACAATGCCTCAGTTACTCCTGATAATCCACAGACCTCGCAGTCAGCTGTTTTTATTGGAATTATTTCCGCTGATGAAGTAGTCCCAGTGAAATCGACATTGAAATATAAAACAGGTTACAGTTCATCAGATGTGGACGTAAATGCCCTCAGATGAAAGATGAATGTCAGCATGTCAGCCTCATAGCTATTGCTTTTCAATTTCCGAAGAGAGAAAGAACATGTGCCACTTTCCTGAAACTTTATGACTCCAAGTACAGAAGATAAGCTGACCCTTTAATTGTATATGTGTTAATGACAGTATAAATGTCATGTTATTAAATGACGTACTTCCGAATAAACAACGTAATAAAATACACAAATGACAGAAGCCGAGGCAAAACTTGCAAAACCCTCACAATAGATGATAGCTTGGATATGTGGAAGTCTTTCCATAAGAGCATGACCACATACAGAAGGGCCTTGCAGGTGCATGATGGGTAACAATCACAAACTCAGGAAAAAAATCGCTTATTCTTGTACCCTGCTGTCATGTTCCCACGAGCTAGATCTTCTATTATTGTTTCATATGTTGAGCATAACTGACAAGATGTCAAATAATAAAAGAAGAGCTAACTGTTGGGAATGTTACCAGCAGTGTCTTTATCTTCATCCGTGGCTTAAAGCCCAGCGAAATAACCCCGGCGGAGCGCATGTTGGAACGTGCCATGTCACACCGACTTATAAGTAAGTGATGAGCATAATGTCAGTAGTCCAGTGTGGTTCTTCACTCTAACCGCAAGTGCTGTGAGGAATCCTACCACAGTCCCTGTTTATAAGGGCTCTGTGAGGAGAGGGGAGGTCAAACAGAGTGCTCCAGCTGCACACGAGGATGAATAGCGTACAGGGAGATGATGGGCAGAGGTGTGGGGGCGGGGTGCGAGGACCTGGGGAGTAATCGGGACAGAGGAGGGTCTCCCATCCTTCGCCAAAAGAAACAGAGGAGGAGTGAGGAGGATCATGGCGGCAATTTATCAGATAGATAGATAGATAGATAGATAGATAGATAGATAGATAGATAGATAGACAGACAAAGGTTCATAGAAAAATGTAATAGTTTATGATTTTGCCATTCCACACACCCTTTCAGAGTCTATTTATGTAGCTTTCAGCCCTACGAGCACACTGCACAATAAATTCAAAGACAACTCTAAATTATGTGAGGTAGTAACGACACTAACTCTCCTCTGAACTGCAGCTGTGTTCCCATCTCCCCCAGATTTCTGCTCACCTCTGCTCCTCCCTGTGTGTCAGTTAGAGGCGACCTCCTCCTCCTCCTCCTCCTCCTCCTCCTCCTCCCTCAGTCGGCCCAATCTGTCAGGACACAATAGGCTACCTCTCCAGCTATGTTGTTTTTGGAATGGGAACCCTTCAGGCCTGCTTGTTCTCCCTCTTGGTTGATAGAAATTAGCCAAGAGGACACTCTTCTTTGAAGGATTTATCTCCCATCTCTTGACTGACTATAGATTTTTACGTTTTTTTCTCTTGCTCTCAGGGTGTTGTTTACTTTTACTCATCAATGTGGAAGTTGTGTGATTATGGCCACCCAGCTGGGGATCTCTTCAAGATGTGAAGTCACTCAGCTTGATTATCACTTTCAATATTTCCAGTAAGAGCATTAAGAAGACCGTAATTACTTATAGTTAACAAGGTGATTTCCTCATCAGTACAATCGATAACTCCTCTATCAGGGCTGTCATGTTAGAGTGAGACGAGGTGGACTCACATACTGAGGACTCATATCTGTTAAAGACATTACTTGGTGTTGTGAAGTGTAGACACCTGCAGCTCATGGCTGTTCTCACCATCTGCTGCGGGACATTCTTTAAGTAATGGCAGGTAACAGGAATGTATATTACAAAAATAAGCAGCAGTGGTTGAGGTATGTCAATTAAAATGTTGAGGTACTTTACATATTTTAATGCTACTTTACTTTATAGTATAAAATTCATTATTAGAGATTAAGTCTCTTTTTGGCTTGTGATATTTTCCACAAAAAAAACAAAGAACTATC
The DNA here is from genome assembly GCF_000972845.2 of Larimichthys crocea. Lineage (NCBI taxonomy): Eukaryota > Metazoa > Chordata > Actinopteri > Sciaenidae > Larimichthys > Larimichthys crocea. Next base: position 18,313,865 of record NC_040023.1, read on the forward strand.
TAGTTAGGTGTGTTACGTTTAAGATGTCTTTTCCTTTTCAGAGAGAGTTATTAACTTGACCTGTAAATCTCTTTGCAAAGTAGTAACCTATATGTATCAAAGGTGCTGTACAAATAAAGTTGGATCGATTGGTTAATCAGTTTTTAGAAGTTCGATCAAACATGATTTCCGGCTCAAGGTCAAACGATCCAATATTTTTTAGACAAAAAAATTGTTACCAATTTCCATAGCAGAACTTTGTTTTTACTTTTTTCTACCATAATAATCATGTTACAATCATTCAGATTTATCTTGTGATGCTTGGATGTTGTCCATAGTCTACGTTGGGAACTAAACTGTGTATAAAGCTGTTCAAACTCCACTTCCACCATCTACAACAGCTAAATGCAGTAGCAATCGTATAATGTAATATGTAACAATATATCACTCACTGTGACCATTTTTCTGCAGAATAAGTACTTTTACTTTGAATTACTTATTAAGTTAATTTTGCTGATAATTCTCCTGTATTTCTAGGATTAGGAATGCAATACTTCTACTTACAATGGAGTGTTTCTACATTGTTGTATTAGTACTTTTACTTGAGGAGAGGATTTGAATACTTCACCACTGGTACTAGAGTTTGTAATGACAGCATGGTAAAAAGGCCTGAGATTTGAGGAAAGACTGTAGTCTGGTAATAGAGCTTATTTCACGAGGTATTTGCACTTTGTAAGAAGAAAACGATTATTAGAGGCTCAGTAGTGAAGTGCTCATTATTAAAATGTTGTGCTGGAATCCTTAACATTCCCATGTCTCATTCCCAGCCCTCCTCCATCTGTTTTTTAGGTTATTGACGAACTGGGAGTGTCACGGTTGGTACATCAGACCTGTCAGCAGACACGCTCTTTGCACCTCCCCCACACCATCATGGCACACCTGACAAAACTTCTTACTGCCAGATAGGATGTGATCACATCAACAAAAATAAACCAGTCCACTAACAGAGGGAACCAGAGAAAAACTTTGTCATTATTCCACGGACAGCAAAGTAATCTCAGCAGATCAGGGACTTTGTTGTGGTCTGAGGTGCAGATGCTTTCTCGGATGTTTATCAAGAATCGGGGCTTATTTGTGTCTTCTCGTTTTCCTTAATCTTTATCGCAGTGTTCTGCCATGACGGAATTCTGTGAGGTTGTTTGATGGAAAAAGTGAGAGTTTGAGCAAAGTGAGGTGTCCAAGGATGTGGACGGTGATTACTCACAAAACTGTGCTGAACGCTGCCAAACACTCCAGGTTGTTTTTTTTCCCTGTGAGTCATTTGGTAACAGAGCTTCCTCCTTCCCAGCGGTGGTCATGGGAAGAGGCTCCAAGCGGGCTGTTAGTCAGCAGAAAGGCATTGAACTCTGGGCAACAATCGACACCTTGTAACATACACCACAAACATTTTTAAGCTAAAACTGGAAGCATGCAAACCATTGCAGGGTTACAGTACTTGTGTCTGTATTTTTGTTATATGAACAGTTTCCTTGATTGATGCTCTATTTCAGTCTTATTATATATTAGTATGTGTGATAAATCCAATTTGTAGTTCCCATTTAAAAAGCTGTTTGATTGAAAAAAGGCAACTGATTTTCTTGAGTTTGCTGTGTGTGTTCTTTCATGGTGGGGTTTCCTTTTATTGATGTGTATGAACTCCAGCCATAGTGCAGGTTGTTGTGGTCTCAGCATTTAAACCCTTTACTGAGTGACTAAAACACTAGTGATAAATGAAGTGCATATAGAGAAACTGTAAACCCGTGTGCTTTTTTTCTGACTTTACTAATTGCCGAACTTTCTCCGCTTTCACATCATCTATTACCAAATTATTACGGTGCAACAAGAGAGGGGAGGAGGGTGTGGGGGGGAAGGGTGGTGGTTTTAGAGACACCAACAGCACCTTTGCAGCATGCATAAATCACAAGGCTAATAAATTGAAAGCTAAATGACTTCTTGCCCTCTACATATATCATGGAGGCAAACCAAATGAAGCCTTATATACCCTAGAGGACAGAGGAATGCTTCTGTTCATAACAGTGATTTGTGGATGGCTCCCATGGCTGTTGGCTTCAGAAATCAGAGTCTAAATGTTTGGAGTACGCTTACGTATTACAGTTCATGTATATCAGATGTATGTACATGTTGAAATTAGTTAATTAAGAAAAATACTTCCTAACTCCCAAATACAACAATTTCTGTCTTTGTTTGTCCTCCTTCTATTTTAAATATACTTGAAGTAACAAATGCTCTATAAAAATGCAATTCTTGCATTTTTCCCCATAAAGTTGTTTAAAAAATAAAAGAATAATAATGTGTTCCAGCACTTATTTATGAGATGACATCCTGGGAAGTTCATGAAACTCAATGTTTTTGTTGCTGTCATTATTTCCTTGTCTGATGAAATACATGATAATGCCATTATTATGTTTTTTTTTTGTTTTTTTTTGTATTCATTAAATAGGCGTTGGTTAGCAATAACACATCAGAGTTAACGCAAATGAGCAACTGGGAGTGAGAGTTGAAACATCAATACAATGGCGCCACCCACTGGATAAATACTGTCAGGCTCTGCGTGTTCTCAGGGTAGGCCAAAGCACAGTACTGTACTGTAGATAAGAGGGGGATCATCTTTAATGTTCAGCTCGATACCATAAATAAAAAGACAAGTTTAGAAATTCAGTTTTTTAGTGCAGCTGTTTGTAGCAATAGGCCAAAATCACTCCTATTCCAACACTACTGGGAAAACATTAAGCTATTTTTCACCATAAAATGAAGGATTTCTTCTCAGTTGGTGCATCATCCAAATTTCTATGGAGAAAAATGCAGTAATGGACTAAGTGTTTCTTGAGACTAAGCTGGGATAAGAGCCAGATGAAACAGCAATTTGAGCAATTTCTTTCTCCTCCTAAAGAAAATAAAATCCTGCCAACCTCTCCTCAATCCCGCCTGAATCGCCGGAGCAGATCGAGCAGCTGAAATGGGCTTTGTTTGTGAGGTCTCACCTTGTCCATTGTCCTGATGAAGAATAGCATCTGGCTACACATCCTGAAATGTAGTCTGTGGTTAATATTTGCATTGAATGAAGAAGCCAAGTAACCAGGAAGTATTCTGAACAACCTCAGCATCTTGGACGTGTGCCTAGTTTAACGCATTACTGGAATTTGAATGTTGCAATCAACAGATGCACTCAGGACTGAAGTGTGAGAACATTTTCAGTGTCACCTTTTGCTCTGCAAAAAAAATCCACAGGAGACTTGAGACACTTGAGCATGTACTTTCCTTAATACAGTTAAATATTCACACACTCAAAGGCAGTGTTGGCACAGGTTTGGCAGGAGTGTCAGTGATGAGGACTACTTAAATGTGTTAATTTGTCAGTGTGTTATGAGGAACAGCAGTGGCTCATGTTGGCAGAGAGCTCTGACCAGCAGTCTGGAGAAGCTGTGGACATGAAT
>NC_040023.1:18317354-18319428 GCF_000972845.2 Larimichthys crocea
TTTTGATCATATAGTTTCACAAAGAATAGTCAGAGTTTAGAGGGAAGACACTTTCGTCAGCCTTTTGTGAGGGAAGCTTTAAAAATAAGACCGACAGCAGTCTTCTGAGAAGTGGACAGGAAACAAAAAGATGAGTCAAACTTCAGCCTACTCTCGAAATAGTGGATGAGTAAATGTGGTATGTCAAAAAAAGCTGTGGTGGCTCTATTGTGGTGTGTTAATTTTCCTGGTGTATATTCCCTGGTCCCTAAATGCCAGAAAACTCAAAGCAAACAAAAACAGCTCTCTCCGAATCACTCAAAATAACAATACCCATAATTATAATGACAACAAAGACTCGCCGAACAATAAAAAAAAACAACCTAATTTCAAAACAACTGAAGATGCTCTTGAGGGTGACAGTAGTTAGATAGACAAATAGTTTTGTAATCAAACATTTGCAAACCATCCTTTTTAATTTTGGATGCCCAGTGTTGCATTCAGAATGTAGAGGGCGACGTGATTACTTTTCAGACCTGTGATTTGATCATTGTAGCATGCATAGGTTCATCTGTCAGGACAGATCAGGGATTTTCAAAGTCTGAGCGTGTTTTGTTCAATTCTTACCTGTGGGATAATGATTATTCCACTCAACAATTGAGCCAAGATAACCATATATTGTTGTTTCATCTAACTTTTGACTACATCAAATACATCACCACCAAATCACACATATTTAGCCTATAGTATGTAATCTCCTTATCTAACTGTCATTAAGAAGATAGAAATGACTGTAGTTAGAAATATTCAAATTAAATCCTCAACTTAATGATGGTGATTATTTTCCCCCCTAATAAATATGGCTAATGGGATACTTTATTTTCTTCTTCTTCTTTTTTAAATACTTTATTTTCACTTTTTCAACTTTTTTTTACAGTCAAAACGAAGAAAAACAAAAACAAACAAACAAACAAAAAAACACATACAAAATGAGTATACAGCACCTGACCCTGTTATAAAAAATAACTTAAGTAAGAAAGGGGAAGACAGAGACTATAATTATGAGGATATAAACAATACGCAAAGTAGCTGTGTCTTCTGTCTTATGATACCATCAGGGGTATGAATACAAAACAAAACAAATAACAAACACACACACACACACACACACACACACACACACACACACACACACACACAAAAGAACTCTGAGAGGAGGAGCAAAGTGTTATTCTGTACAGAATAATACAGAAAATGAATAAATTACCAGTACCATGTAGGTGCCTGCTTCATATATTGGTCATTTAGGTCTCATCAAGTAAGGCCAAAAATGGTTTCCATGTTTTCTCATAATAATTGGGATACTTTATTTTCAACAGATTCTTTTAGTGTCCCTATAAATATTTTGTAGATAATGATTTTAGTTATTTTGTTTGTACAATACATCTTCTGCTGTTTGGTAGTGGCTTGTTGACAGCTGGACCAGACTGATGACTACTGAGCATCAACATCATGGGCATCAGAAGGCTGCAAAGGTTGAACACATATTAAACAGCGTTGTTTGTCCTTTCACACTAAAATCAGTGTGAAAGACGTCATCATACTCCATAACCCAGCAATCTACAAAATACATAAAATACAAGAGGTGAATTATTCTCTCTCTTACATAAATGTAAAGCCTCACATAAGCAGCAATATTCATTATAATTAACAGTTATCTGCACTCTCACACTGTGGCTATAAAAAGGCTCCCCAAAACAAAAGTGGTCACATTTCATTAGTCAGAAGGTTTAACGCCTCGCTGCATCTGAAAAATGGGGTCCTGAAAAGAGCAGAGTCCATTTTTAAATTGGATGCCTCGAACATTTTTCATCTGTTTCCCTCATTTCACTGTAATACTATCAGTGCTTCATCCTGGATCTTGCTGTGACAGCAAAGCTACATCCTTCATAATATATAGAGAACTTGTACACATGATACTACACCACACTAACCTCTCATAGAGGGCATTTATCATCTTTATCATCTAGGTTTCTAATTCTGTATAGCTCATTTGTAATTAATCCAAGTGTATATATATATATATATATATGTT
>NC_040023.1:18319450-18331087 GCF_000972845.2 Larimichthys crocea
TATGTTCACGGATACAGCGATGATGTTCAGTAATCATTAATCTTTGATTCTGTGACCCATTGTTCGCTGGCTATCTGTAGTGAGTTGTATGTTTGAGCTTCAGGTAGATAAACTGACCCTCATTTATGTTCAACTCTCACTACAACATTGAACCTTTGTCCTCTCTGTGTACCTGAATAAAGGATTCAGTGTGAGCAGTTCACAGACCTCTGTGGGAGTCCACTGTGAAATGCTTAAAATGTTGGTATATTTATTTGTTTCAAAAGTCATTTAATTATAGTTCAAGTCTGCACAAATGGCCTTTTTCATTTTTGCTGTGTTCTCTGAATGGTTTCTACAGCATGTAAAAAGTTTGATCTGCTCAAGAATTCCTTTATGTTTAAGGAAATTTCCAAATAATCTAAATATTTTTACAGGCATTGAGCTTAACACTAAAATATGAACTAAAAGTTCCCAGATTTTTCTTTACTCGCTGCCAGAGAAGTGACACAATTCTGGCTGACCAGGAGGTAAAAGAGGTATTAAGGGGTAATGAAAGGAAGAAGGATACGGCTACTCTCTCTTAAGGGTGTTTATACAAAGTTTGTTATCATAGTGAGAAAATCTCAGGACTGATGTGCAAATAATTTCTTGTTTGACATTTCGTATTAAACATTAAATGCAATGCTTCATGTAACTGATTTTGTCCTTTTACCTCCCTCATGCACAGTTACCCTACACTGTTCATCATCAGCCCTTATAAGAACAACCTCTTAAGTACAACATTATACAATCACTCACAGCTCGGAGATTGAATCAGTTCGCTCTGTTCCCTGATACCGTTTTCCTTATTTGATTTACTTTTCCTGAGGTGCATTCAGTGAGCCAAAGTAAAGTCAGTTCAACAGGCTCTCTTGTTTGATGGAGAACCAGCACACAATGCTCTCAGCTGAAACTAGCCTAAACAAACAGTGAAGGGAAAAGCAAACAGTCAGAGAGAATCAGTGGAAAACACTTCAGTGAAAAGTCATTTGTTTTCTATGGTCTCATTAACTGTAAAAATTTCAAATGCCTTAGAAATTGTATTAGGATGTGAGTTATTTAATCCTCCAATTGATTAGTAAACAGATCAGATCAGTTTCCCGCAGTTGATATTTATTCATATCTCATGCTACATTTCTCCATTTCAGTACCAAAGATATCAATTGTTGTCTAACATTTCGGTGAGTGAAGACACTTTGTGTTCTCTATATGGCACCAGTCTAAACAATGAGGTTTCCATTTGGCAATAAACACCCGATCATACACAACATCAACACAATTAATATGTAACATTTACATTGCATACCTTATGAAATTATCTGCTTTGTACATATCTAGAGCATTGTATCACAGTATAAAAATAGCAAATACATTAATATTTAAGACTAAAATAGTTTATGACACTTGTATAGTAGCATCTTTATGGTTTGTTTACTGGCATCGGGAAGCTTTCACTTTGGTAGAACATTCTCACTCTCAGCACACAAACTCATGTCCTGTCATTACCCATGAGATTGTTAGTAACATTGTTCACATTTATCGTTTTTTCTGACTGTCCATTTGACTACCTGTTCAGTACATTACAGAAAACTAAATCTTAGTTTCATCCTAGAAGAGACAAATGTCCATACCAGTGAAGAACATATGGAAACAACAAACCGTTCTTCACAGCTCAAAATTTGCAAGAATACATTTTACATTCACCGAGTGAGATCTAAGCTTATAATGCAAGTACCTGATTGAGTTTCAGTGAAGTTGCTTCTAATGCTTTGTGTTAAAATGGGTATGGGCAAGCAAAACTATATGGCAACACAAAAGAGCCAAGTGACATCAAAACCTTGTTGTCGTGTAACAAAACCTCCCTGTTCTGTTTTGCCTGACGTGATGCAAGTGCATGACAGTCGCTGTTATCTCTACAGTACGTTTGCATAAAGTTTTAATTTGAATTTGGGTACGCAGAGGCTCGAAAGATATCGAGACAGTTCACTGTGATGAGGGCGCCGGTCAGCTGCCTCCACTGTCTGGTGGCGGGGTTTTTCATTTTGTCCAAGACCAGATGCAGATCCTGTATCATGTCCCTGTAGCTGTCTCCATAACGCAGACTCCAGGAGTACAGGAAGTCATAGGCGGGCTTCCACATTGACTGCAACAGAACAGGTAATGCAGAATGTATACATATCCACAGTACATCAGAAACTGTATCTATGATACATCCATTACTTGCTGTGTATTGTGTGTATTGTTAAACTGACCTGAGGACCAACTTCTCCGCTCTTCCCTCGGTGTGGTGCCTCATAGCCCGCTATCTGAGCGCTGGAGAGTTTCCCCATCTTCTCGGCAAGCTCCCTCCATCGAACTCCCAGCTCCACAGCAGTGGACAGAATGACTGTGTTCTGTATCAGATGGGCCACGACATTCACCGAGTCCATCTTCAACAGACCCTAAAGGTGATAAACACACAGATAAACTCTCACATAACCATGGACAGGACAAACTGCTCTAGCATGTCTGGTGGTTTGTGGACTTACCACCAAGAGCTCATGCAGAAACTTTTTTCTGTTCTTCTCAGTGTGGCAGTCTTCCTTCAGCTTTTCCAGTACGCAGGCCACTTTATCGGATTCAGTTTCAGCGTGCCTCCGTGTGATGGTGTCCAGCGTCAGGTTGCTGTACCCTAAAGCATCAGCAAAACCTTTCCAGCTGGTTATGTGCTCTGTGACCAGTGTCTGGATGGCGGAGTACATGTAAGTAAGCTTTTTGAAGGGCAGCGTCATGTTTTCCAGGAGAACCTCTGTAGTGATGTGAATGCCAGTGAAGTCCATCACTTGGTCTCTGGTTATGAGCTTTACGTTTTTGCAGTGAATCAAACCGGTCCTGCCTCGGAGGAATCCAATATACCACTCCTTCACTTTTGAGTTACCCACTGACCTCACAGTCTCTCTGGATAGAAGAGCCATAGTGTCCCCTTTGAAATACTCCAGAAGATACTCTACACGTGGTTGTCGGAGAACTGACTTTAGGGCTACACCATACCACTGTAGGTTCACAGGTCTGTCTGTGAATTTGGGAAAATCTGGAACACTTTCCTCAGGAATAGGTGAGGTTCTTGCCATTTCAATCCGCTTTTCTATCTGCCTCGGCACTCGCTTTTCTGATCTGATGGGAGCTGTGGGAGGGGAGGGCACCTGGAAATGTGCAACAGTTGCTCCGTTTGATTCCTTCACTTGTAGATCTAATTTAAAAGGAGTCATTTCTGTATTATTAGCACATGACAATGCAACTGGCAGGTGCAAAACTGTCCCTATTTTGAGCTGACTTTGTCTCACTTCTTTCAGTTTGTCCTCGGGCTTGATTTTAAACACTGAGTCTTTGAGGCCAATTTCGACATGCAGGTTGTTCAGTTTGTCTGGTTTAAACCCATGTTTTCCCCAAAGCTGCAGCACGAGCGGAGGCAGGTTTTTGTTTCCTCTGCAGATAATTGAAAACGGAAGCTTCAGTGGAACGTCCTCGTGACAACAAACCACGATTACAACCTTGAATGATGGATGGATGTACCTGGGTCCATAAACTGCGACTGTGATTTGACGGTCAAGGTAATCCCACACTGTTGTAGCGGGGGCCTGGATTGCAGAGGCCTCTGCGACTGCGATCACATAAAAATGTGTCTTCAGATCCTGGAGCTTCATCTGCATCATGTTCTTGTGAATGTAACAGTCATTCACTTTGAGATAAGGTCCCTCTCTTTTGTTAGACATCACCCCGACCACTGTTGTCATCATCTGACTTAACGGGTCACTCTTCACCTCTCCAGACAGTTTAATATCCAGAGAGATGCACTCCTTTGTGTTGGTGTTGCTGAGGACCACCTCTAGAAGTGGACTCATGGTTGTCATGTAGTTGTTATTGAGTCCAGGAGGAGGGTCTAGCATTGCTTTTAGTGTAACTTCCTGGAATTCTCCAGGAGGAACGTGGCCCTCTGGGATATGGATGCAAATTTCTGAGTCTGGTAACTGTACCGAGCCTCCAGCATGACCAATCTTGCAGATGACCTGAAAGTCAGTGGCCTGCGTCTGAGCCCAACCTGGACTCTGGCTCATCAGATTTAAGTCTAGGCATGAGCGAGTTAGCTGCCTGTGGCTTAGCCAGGCCATCTTATAGGCCTCTCTGTCATTCTTTAGCCACTCAAAATCTGGGTTCAGCACAGGCCCAGGCGGCCTGAAGCTGTTCTCCCGTTTTGGCACTTTTCTCTCCAGATCATCCAGAATGTCTGAAGCACTTCTCCATCTCCCAGATCTGTTGCTGACTTTGTGTTTGTTCTCCAAAAATTTCCCCACGTTGCCCTCATCGGAAGATGTGCTGCTGGAATCGTCGTTATTTGTGTCCAAATGCTTTTTATTGTCTTGTTTTACATCTGACGTGTTGGAAATGTGTCTATCTGTGCTGTTATGTACGATATCGTCTAAGAAAGGATTTGATCCAGACAGTTTGTTCCAAAAAGGATTTTTTGACGGGGATGAAAGTGCAACTTCTGGCTGTAAAAGTGGCCACTCTGAGTTCTGTGTCATTCGTGCCACATGCCCACCTGTGAAGAAAGTTTGGTTAGGATTTCTGTTAACATCATCAGCAGGTTTGTTATTTGGGTTTGTTTACTGGTTTAAAGAACTTTACCGTTCAGGTTGTCACTGGCTGAAACATTGTCGTCCAGATCGATCAGTGTGCCCTCAGATTTACTCCGCATGAGACTCCCAACACGACGGAAGGACATTGCTCTTCCAGCTGCCATATTTTCATCTGTAAACATAAAATCTACATAGCTTCATTATCCTTTTACCCACAGCTTTTATTTATCTAAAGAACTAAACTTTATTTCTTACTTTTCTTTACATTGTTCCTGAATTGATCCACAGAATGACTACCCAGTATACTGAATGAATATTACATTCTACATGTATTAATATAACTTATCTAGAGCTGAAACAATCAGTTAGATGATTATAGTTGATCAACAGAAAATTAATCAGCATCACTGATAATCTTGTAAGTCATTATTAAGGTGTTTACTAACTAACTTTAGTGGTTACAGCATATTACAAATATGAATATGTTCTGGTTTTCTTCTATCATAGTAAACTAAATATCTTTTGGACTGTTTCTTTGAACAAAACAAGCAATTTGAATATGTTCTCTTAGAGATTGTGATGGGCATTTTTCACGACTTTCATTTTAAGATCAAGATCAATAAATCAGTAAGCAGCCATATATGTTGTAATGCTGTGATACATGACAACAACCAGCAACCTACACAATAGAAGACATGCGAGTAAAGTTTTTTGTTCTGTCTCAACTATGTTTCCCTCGACACAGTGTGCGCCTCAGGCTTTCCGCAGAGGACTTCTTCTCTGTCACAAAAACTGTTCCAAAACATGGAATAAAGCCTGAACTCCTCGGTCTGTCACTTGTTTGTGTAACAGGACACGTCCCATTCATGACTTGTCACAGTGAGTCAGTCATTAATTATGTGGTTTCCTACACCAGTGCACAAAAACAGGTTGGTCTTGTCAAGCCTTTGACACAGTAGTCACTTCTCTTGAGCGCTTCTTGCTGCGATCAAAGTGAAGTAACACTGAAGTCCTGAGAGTAACAATGTATTCTGACTTAACACTGCACGGCAGGCTCATTTACAATGCACTGTGGTTCCTGTCGTACTGTATTTAAACCACTCTCACCGTGATCGTATGTTTATTATATAATCACCTGGAAATATTCTCAAACAAATCTCATCAACTACTCATGAATAATCCAAACAGAGTAAGAAACACTCTGACAGCACAGATTGAGACATGAAATCTCTGATCTCCAGCCTCTCTAAAACACAGCTGACGCACACTGACGTCTGAACAGGTGTGTGTATACACTGTAGTTACACAGTAATAAAGCACATACTATTTACTATTATGAAAATGCGACAACAAAAACCATCAAGTACAAGAAATGAAAACAAAGTTTGATCTTACCGTCGGCATGAGATGGTTGCAAAGTTTTGTTTCAGCGCGTTGGCAGGAAAAGAGGCCAATCCACTATCATTTACACTTCTTTTCTTGGGCGGATCTATGAAGTTTGCCTCCTCAAGTTACAGCTTTTTTTTTTCTTTTACTCTGTTTGCTCTCAGGCAAAGAGCATTTCGGGACTGGAAGTTTAAAATAGCACAGGAACCTCAGCGGAGGAGTGGCTTCTCAGAGTAAGCAACTACAGTAACCACAATGCACCTCTCTGTTTACGCACGAGGCTTACCACACCTGAAACTGAGCGATACCTGCTGCAGTTTCGACAGGAGTAAGAGTTTAGTGATAAGCACGCTGCTTTCAGCATGCATCATGTAGAAGGTTGAAGGTCACTAGAAGAGGAGACACACATGAAACACAGTGAGCATTTCAATAAAAAAAAATAATATTATTATTATTAGTTTATTATAATGACGCAGCTCCTTCAGTGCTCACAGCAGTGAGGGGATTTGGCAACAAAAGCAGGTGCAACATGATTGTTGTTGTGTGTTAATAAGCCAGAAATAACTGAAGAAGAAAAAAAAGGCAAAGCAGTGTTTCTTCTTCCCCTGCCTGGTCATTCATTTTCAGATTGTATTGATTTTACTGTGTGTCATTATCTCTGCTGTTTTGAGTGACAAAATGATCTGAGAGGTTAATCCCATCAAGGACACAAGTCATGTTATCTCACTGAACAGGTAACACACATTTATGTTGTGATTAATGCCTGAATGGATCACTAACTGAGAACTGCTACATCACATTGAATCTTTATAGAAGATATTTAATTTATAGAAGATATTATATTTATTTTACTGCTGCATAACAATTTTATGCAGCAGTAACATTGGAGTGTAATCTTGTCATATTCATTATTGATTCATCTACTCATTATTTTTTTTATGATCAATTAACCATTTTTTTGTCTGACCTTTCAAAACTCAGATATTCATTTCACTCTAATGTAGGACAAGGAAAACCCACAAATCCTCCAATCTGATTTCATGTCTGTTTTGCTGTCAGAGAGTGTTTCTTACTCTGTTTGGAATATTCATGAGTAGTTGATGAGATTTGTTTGAGATATTTAACAGTAAAACACACAAGTGGACAGCTTAACTCTAATATGTAACAACCGCATATTAAAGCGCATGAAAAGTTATAAATACCCCCTTTTTTTTGAGAAGCTTACTGTTTGTTTTGCAGCTGTTATCTTTGCTGATGAATATCCATGCTAAAGTTGAAATGCTCTGTTGTGGTCTTTGGATGCAGGCCCTGGCATCCAAAGGCAGTTAGTTCCCAAGGAATGCAACTAAGCACTCTTGAGTAGATTATGAATTTTCATGTAGCAGATATGGTCGGTGGCTGCAGTAGCCTGGACTTTACCAAGACTGATTAACATCCCCTGTGACAGAAATGAAAGTGTTTTGTAAAATGTGATCCAGCTCAAAACCCATTGATTGTTGACAGTTTTCTTTTGTAGCTAAATATCCCACTGTTTTACATATTTCATTCTGATGTCCTGAAGTTGCATAAATATAAACAAAAACAGATAAAATCTGCGTCCCACCCACAACACACCAGGGACACTGTTGCGGGTAATTTCATTATCAGCACTGAGTCACATCATTTTGTATCAGAGAGCAGCAAATATGTGAGTACATCCTGCTCCCTTGTGGTTGTTATGAGATTATTTCAAACAAATCCCATGAGAAAGACAAAAAACAAATATTGCCTGTGTACCCAAAGCTGTGAGTTTCACTGTTCTCCAAAAACCTCAGTGTCTGAATGATATTTGCTAAAAAAACGACAGTGTCAAACATATTTTGACATATCACAGTAGGAAAAGAAAAGTTCTAAATAATAATTTACATGTTTTGGTGTCAGGGTCCTCTGTATTGTGTATGATAGCTCACTGTGTCTTGGCTCATCATCATTAATGTTCATATTATTTGTAACATGTGCTTTTCCTTCTCTGAAGGTCTGCTGTGAAAAGAGCTTATCACCAATGGTAAGATGTGTATTATTAGGTGCAGTTAAAGTTTATTTAATACTTTAATCTCTTCACAACAATGAAACCATTGTCCTTTACTTCAGCTTAAAGGTTTCATGTTGATGCTGTGTTAATAGATTTAACTGAAGATTGTGCAATTATTATATAATATGGTTGCAACAGAAGTAAAAATGTCATGCCCCCTCCCTTCTGCTAATAAAGAAAATCTTACCTACAGGCAAAGCGACATACTTTGTACTTCACAATCACCTCTGTCAATTCAAATTCAGAAATTCAGAAATCTGCATAGCAACAGATTTATAGATTTAAATGACCTACATTTGATTCAAAGACATGAAATCTACTAGATAATAAACAAACAAACAAGGCTCAAAGGTGGAGATGGTGTCTGAAACTTACACGTTTGTGCCACTTGGTGGAGCCATTTCTCTACCATTCATTTGTTCAAACTTCAGCATTTATTAGTGTTAAAACCAGAGTTCACATGTAAAATAAAGCTATGTGAAATTTAGAGACTGCATTCAATGTTGAAGCTTTTTGTTGGGAAAAATAAAAACATTTTATGCAGCAGTAACATTAGAGTGTAATCTTGTCATATTCATTATTGATTCATCTACTCATTATTTTTTTTATGATCAATTAACCATTTTTTTGTCTGACCTTTCAAAACTCAGATATTCATTTCGCTCTAATGTAGGACAAAGAAAACCCACAAATCCTCCAATCTGAAAAATGTGAAACCATCAAATGTTTGGCATTTTTGCTTAAAATGAAAGGTTTGGTGAATGGTTATGAACGTAATATGACTCTGTACGACAATCATTAAAACACAAAGCGAGGGAATGTCTTAGGGAAGAATGGTATTCATTCTTCCAGCTCATGTTTGCCCATCACCTACCAGGACAGATTTTCTGTTGATCAAGTATTGATTGAAGTATTTGATGTCACAGATCCCCCAATATATCTTGAGTAGAGCGGTCTGTCACATTTCTTAGACAAACATGGCTGCATTTAATGTAATAGTGTCTTTTAATCTCAAATCATGCTTATTCTGGTTTGTGTGAGTATCATCAGTCTTAACATCTGATATTGTTCAAGAAATACACGTTTTGTCCTCTTTCATTGGTGGTGTTCCTTCAGAAGTTTGCTTACAGGTTCAAAATGCACTTTGATCCTGTAGTGAACTCACCCATATCTATTTTATAGTCCTTGATGTTACGAAGTCATTAAATCGTGTTCTGAAAAATCAGCAGAGCTGCTCTCGGTGGGGTTCAGTCTGTAGGTATTATACTCAGTGATCAGACAGGTGAATCACCACCTGTGACGCGCATGTATCTAAATTGCTGAAAGCATTGTATAAGGGCAACCCTGTCAGTGTTGCAGCAATTACTGTTAATTATTTTGACTAACCTCTTAACCTCGTCAAATTGCCTTTCCCAGGAGATTGGCTGGTTTGATGACAATGACAGTGCGGTTGGTGGTTTTAACCACAAAATTGGCCACAGATGCATGATCGGTGAGGTGCCACCACAACACTATGATTTGCTGGTAGACCTAGAAAACCCATCATATCAATAGCAGCTGGCATTTCCATGAAGGGCCAGTCAAGACTGTGGTTCAGCTTTAATTTTATTAAGTCAAATACAAACTCAAAATCACTGGTACATCCAGGTCTTTGTTCTCCGGTTTAGGATAATATTGCTTTTATCGTTCATATTTTCTAGGTGACCGGATCAAAACTGGGTTTGGCTGCAAACACACTGTGTGCTCTGACCATAGCTGTTATCGTGGCCTTCATCCACAGTTGGCAGCTCACCCTGTCATTCTGGCATGTTTGCTCTTCCCCTCTGAGGCCAACTTCATTCAAATGAGGGCAGCGGCGGGACATTTCTTTGAGGACCAGGTGATGCTGCAACAGTCTGTGAAGGTGTTAATAACATGACAACACCGGGCCGTGCACTCTGAGACATTAGGTCTGAAATGACTCTGTTCATATTTCATGGTTATTTTTTGATTATTTATTATTTTTGGATAGAAAATGCTGTCTTCTTTCATTCAAGGTTCATTTGAGTATAATATATCAGTCAAGATATTTCACTATACACATTTTAACAACCATTTATAGTAATATTGTTTAGTTTTAAGTCCAAGTTAATGTCTGTTATATTACATTTTACATTTTTTTCAAACTACACACTATTTTTTCACAATTTCCTGGTTCACTCTTACCTGAAATTTAAAAATGTTTCCCTTAAGACTGAACTAAGTCTAAAACCAAGACTAAGACTAATGAAACATTTCATAAGAGGAAACTTGACTTTGTAACCAAATATTTGTGTTTTCCCTTGTTCCTTGATTAGGAACAATATATTTCTCTCGAAGCAATTAAAAATTGACAAAGACAAAATAAAAGTACCTGGCACTCAACAGCCATCTATACCGGATGTTTAAATTAAGCTCTGAGGAATGCACACACTAAAAAACACTGTATTATAGCGTTGATATAATGGGTTAATTTTGCTCAGCATGAATAGGTGTGGTTTTGATCCAGTCACCCAACAGTAAAAAGAAAAAAAAACAGTACTGGGTCAAATTAACCAAATGTTGCGATGGTGCTATAGTGACCTCACACTGAGCCAGTTTTTAACTCAACTGTGCTGCAGGCCTTACCCAATCCCAGATGTGCTTCAGTGATCCAGCAAAAGCAGAATTTCTTCAGTCCGAGCCCATCTGCGTTGCTGTTTTATTTATTTTTATTTATTTCCCCTTAACTTGGCTTGGTTTCACTTTTAGTTTAACTACTTTCCCTGCAGCATTTTATGCTTGACTGTACCATCACAGAAAAAAATGATGAACAGAGGAGAAGAAGCAGAAAAAGAGGATACAAAGGCGGAACGGCAACCGTGGTTAGATTTTAATGTGTGTAAGAAGATCGAAGTGAAATAATGTTTTGCCTTTTTCAGGATTGGGTGCTGACAGAAAGGAAGAATATCCATTGCTCTGATAAGATGTCCTGGATAACTGCAACAAAATGGACCATCCTCTGTACTGGAGAGCACGAGGTGAGTGACACTTTAGCTCATTATTGCAAACATTTGCAAAAGAATTATCAATATGTTTAGTTCTAATCTAACGGGATGCTTTTTCCAGATTGCACTGCAGCACAATTGACTCAAAGGAGGTCAGGTGGGTGAACCGGGCATGTTTCACCTCATCAATACGCATCACATCTCATGGATAATCTCTGCATGCATTTGTTAAACTTTTAGTCTCAGAGCAGAGTCTTTAACAAACAGTTAAAAGCAGCAAGACTGAAGAATAGCTTTCTTAAATAATTTCTTGAAAAGTTTTCTTAGCGTCCTGAAATAACACCAGACGTTTCTCTGCATCAAAGTTGGAAATTGGTTGGTTGGTTGATAGAAACGCTAGATGGCGCTACAAAGCTGTGCATGAGAAGGAGTCTCTCCGAAGTTTGAAAGATGCTGGCTTTAGTTCACCACTCATGGCAAAGCCAAGCTGAGAAAACAATTATACTTAAAAAAATAAATAATAATAATAACAAGAAGA
>NC_040023.1:18331216-18336027 GCF_000972845.2 Larimichthys crocea
AAAAAAAATCTAAACAGGGAAAAACTGAGGTTTTTATCTATAACTATCTATTATTAATTATAAGTGACAGAAAATATAAAATCCCAGCTGTTTGCGTAAATGATATAAAAAGACCAACGTGTGGTGACCCTGCATTTAAAAATACATCATTACAAAAAAAATGAAATAAACATAAAGATAAAGAAATTGTTATTGTACAAGTTGTAGTTTGTGAAAGCTTATACTGAATGTGAGTAAGACAAGCCATTTAGTCTAACTTGAAATCCAGTCAGATTAAACCTTAAGACTTCTCGCCACAGAATGATCTTTTCTTAAATTGTGTTACACTATTTAAATATGCACAGCTTGCTGACAACAATGTAAGCATTTATCCGTTAACACTAAACCTATTGCGCATTTCTTATCAACACGGCGTGGAATCAACAAAACGTTTGCGTCACTGGATGAAGATCCGCTGATGGAGAAAGTTTGAATACAAAGAAAAAAAAATACATTTTAGGAATTTATGGACAAACATATATTAAAGAGATAATAGAAATACAGCAGATAACGTGATATTTATCATGTGATTTATATTATAAAGTGGCGGGTTGGTGTAATCAGGTGTGCGTTGACTCAGAAGTTTGAAGTTTCATTTTTTTTTTCAACAGAAAAACGGACATAATATGGGAATAATGAAATTTATCCTAGATTTAAATACCTTCGAGGCTAACATTTTCTGTTTTTTCTAAAGCAGATGCTCCGTTTAATGGTTTAATTTTATTAGTAAACTGAAAATCATTTCTGGGTGAGGCCTTGGTTTTGCTGCCTTGCAGGCCTTTTTTTTCTCACCCTGGCCTGAAAAACGTGTAAGAACCACCAGCTTGTACACGGAGGTCATTAAACGCAACACCTGTATTATTTAAAATAAAATAAAAAAAACCGTAAAATAATACATTTGAGGTCACCTAATAATCCCAGACTTTAAATAGATTTCATCGACTCAACAATCAAACAAACTGAGTCGATCAATTGCTTCTGAATTCATACTGACTTTATTGAGTGGCTCACATAAAAAGCCATTCTCGGAGGGAGAGAGAGAGAAAAAAAATATCATTGTAAAATTAAAATCACTTTACAACATGCTTACTTAAATTAAATGAGTGGGTAAACAGTAAATGATTTCAAAACCTTACAAATAAATTCAAAGTGCGCCTAATGATAGACCCCTAAATACAAGAAAACTCGTGGTTAAATATAACTCCCCACAATACATTTCATATCATGTCAAAGAAAAATCAAAGTACATTTCCGTATATTTTCAAATATTTACTAGAGTCCATATACAACTAGAAATACCTATACAAAATCGTCTCCTGGACAAATACATTACTCACCTTTACATTGGGCTGTAATTATTCTAACCTACATTTCTCATTATATACAACACATTTTGCAGCGAGGTGAAGTAATCTCAACATACAAACATACTGTAGGCTGTGGAGTGAATAGCAATATGTGATATAAACCTACAACTGCTGCTCCATTATCAAATGGGATCCGACAGATATAACCAAACTATCCCATCCTCCCACATCATAGCATACTCTACAGGTATTTGTTCTGACCGAGCAGTCCATCCACAGGGACAAAAATAAAAAATGAAAATAAAATGAACAACAGCTCCTGCTCGATAATAAAGTGCCACAGTTTGGTTTTGAACAAATGTGTATGACAGCAGTAGCACAACTTTGCAGGCCTTGATTTTTCACAGCAGTGTTTTTTTTTCTATCGTTTGCGTCTCAGAACCTGGGATATAAAACATCAAAGGGGGGAATTCAGAACCAGGCTGCAAATAAGAAAAATAATAATAATAATAATAATCATAAAAAGTTTCTGCCCTGTCCCAGTGTGCCCACAATAACTTGATTACACTTTCACACCGCAGATGTATTAATGAGAAGTTTCTGATGGTACAGCTAGGAAATTATGCAATTAGTAGTCTTAAACACTTGGAAAAAGTCAAAGAAACGTATAGGCCTATTTTTCTCATTAACTGACGACACTCATGATGAAGCATTGCGCATACACCAAAGTATGTCCACTCTCATGTCCTTGCGGACAATTCCATCACAACACTTTGTTGTTTTACAGTTTGTTTGTTTTTTACTTCACTGAGGGGCGTTTTTAGAGGCCGTTCATGCCTACTCCCTGGGTTGACTCAGGTGGGTGCAACAGGTCGGGGGAATGGCACGGAGGGCTTCCCGGCGCGCTGTGCTCGCTGTCGGTATCGCTCCCCCTCTTTCCTCCGCTGCCCCCGGAACCAGAGCCGGCGGATCCTCCGGCGCTGTGAGTTTTTACATGTTTGCTCAGGTGATCGCTACGCATAAATCTCTTGTTGCACACCGGACAGGCGAATCTTTTCTCCCCGGTGTGTGTGCGTAAATGTCGCTGGAGCTCGTCGGAGCGCGTGAATCTCTTCCCGCAAAAGAGCCAGTTGCACACAAACGGCCTCTCGCCGGTGTGCCACCTCAAATGCGCTTTTAGGTGCGACGTTTTCCCGTAAACCTTCCCACAGCCGGGGATGTGACAGCTGTGGAGACCTTTTCTCCGGAGGCTGGCGCCCGCCGGTCCCAGTCTCTCCGCCTCTTGGCAGTTTGGACAGTCGCAGGTGGCTCTGCCCGAGTATCGCCGGGCAGATGACCTCGGAGACCCCGCTAAAGACGCAGGTGGACCCCCGGAGAGCATAGTCCCACCTGCCCCAGCTAATGGAGAGGGGCTTGTGTCCGGATAAGAGGATAACACCGGTTTAAAACCGTCCATCAGGTGCTGGCCGGTTGTCAACAGGTGTGGAGAGGGACTTGTACTGAAAGCAGAGTGACTTAAACTCGAGTAATCAGAATTATATCCGCCCAGAGGAGAGTGCAAGGAGCTCTGGAGTCCACCAGAATGTAAGGACGTTTGTAGTGCTGCTCCATTAGGGTTCTGAACATCAATCCATCCCGCTCCCACATCCCACCACGCAGAGGCTCCGGTGGTTCCAACCTCTCCTGTGGGGATACCGGGATGAGACGATTTGAACCAGGACTCGTAGGGATGCGCAACGCTCATCCTCGGATAGATGCCCTGCAAACTGTCCACTGAGGTGTGCACCTTGGAGATGAAAACCGGCTGGTGGCTGGACTCTTGAGAGCTGCTCGAAACCGAAGCTTGGAAAACAGAATAATCGTTTCCAAAGTGGGAACCAGACGAGGTACCAGACGTGAGAGAAAAAGCACTGGATCCGGTGGAGTTGTTGGTGCCGAAAGAGTCCGAGATGCCGGATCCATTACGGGACACCCCGAAACCGGACAGGCCGGATCCGAGACTGCAGCTGTTCGCGGCGGCTCTTTTCCACGGGTGGAAGCCTTTTCCAAACGATGAGGAATTATCCGAAATTGCCGACGGTGAAGGGCTCGGACTCCCTATTTTGTTACATGTTGCAGCTAACATGGCTAAAGGAGTCGATCCTAACCTCGGCTCCTCCTGGAAGGACAAGAAAAAAAAACTGTAAGTGACTGCTCAGCCTCACAAGTTTAACAGGTCCATTACACACATTTCTTTTTTTTTTACAGCTCCAAAGAGAAGTTATCAAAATATCCCACACACACACACACACACACACACACTTTAAACACACGACTAATAAGCTTAAACATGTTTTTGGAAAAGTTTGGAAATCAGTGCAGCAGAGTGTGATCACCTCCTACCTGGACGCACAGAAAGTAGACAAGTGAAACGCGAACACACAGCGCTTTACAAATGCATGCCAAACAGGACACCAAGGGGAAAAAACATGCGTGTTTTTTTTTTTTTTTTTTTTTTTGGGAAAACTTCTATCCCGTCTTAATAGAGAAGAAGATGCTCGGCTTTCTCACACGACCCTCTTGCTGAAAATATAACCGACGCACTGCCTTTGCTGCTACTCTGCGACCCGCTTGTAAGTTTAATCCCCCCTCCGCCGGACAATGACAAGAACTAATTAAACCAGTAAGAAAGTCCTTTCGACTCACCCCTAGAAGTGAAGTTGCCATCACACAAAAAAACACTGCCCTCCTCAGAGGATCTTTTTATATTTATGAATCAGAGCACTGTTTTTTTTAGAGGTGTGCAATACAATGATGTGTTCCGCCCATTCTTCCACAATTGTAGGCTCCTCTCCGGCTTTGAAGTGCCGCTGTGACACGGGCGACCAATCAGCGGCTCCGTCCCGCCGCACCGCCACATAGTACCGTGAGGTCATCAATAGAGCGCCTCAGACAGCTCTCCACCCCTCCTCCTCCTCCTCCTCCTCCGACCACCCCACCCCCTCCATAATAAAAGACAGCGGAAGGAAGGTAAAGTTAAATGAGAGTGAATTAGGAAGGAGGAATTAGGGGGCCACTTATTGAAATTTTACAGAACATCACGTTCCATAAATTTGAAGAAAGCGGGATGATGACCCTCCACCAGCACCAGCATCACCCTCGCATCTCTTGTGCTTAGTGATGGAAGCTGGTGGTAAATTAAAAAAACGTTGTTAAACTACAACCACCAAAAACAACAACAACAAACCAAACAAAAAACCCAGCATGACACTGTAAATAAAATGAAACTCACATTAAAGTTCATATTTGAATATTTCAAATGAACTCCAGCTGGAGAAAGTTTGACGTCAACTCTTTTCTCTCCAGATATTCACGTGAGTAAAAGTCAAAGTGGGTCAAATCCACTTCATCCAACACCGTACTGACAAAATATCAGTGCAAACATTTTTAAAGATGTTTTATAAAAAATAATAAAAAAGAAGCCTG
>NC_040023.1:18336061-18350256 GCF_000972845.2 Larimichthys crocea
AAGCCTTCCCGTGTTTTTTCTTTTCTTTTGCATCTTCCTCATATTAGAAACTTTGAATTCTGGCTCTGGCATAAATTACCCCGCGGCATTTTTGCATGTTTTTTTTTTTTTTAGCTTCTTAAGAGTTAATATACACAAACTATTACACAACACACAAAGGCTGCATTGTTCACATCGTGGACATGTATTACACCGTCTGAAACTTTCACATTACTGTAATTGTGTTCAATTATCTTAACAGTTTTGATTAAAACTGCTTAGATGGTGCATTCCGGTGGAGGATTATTCATTTTTATTATGCTCTTAAAAACAACAGATGATGAACAAGATGATGAGAGGTCGATGTAGTTGACTTTGGAATATTTACAGCCTTAAAATTACAGAATAAAAAAAAAAAGAAGTTAAATAGGTTATTGGCAATATAGAGACTGTTGGTGTCGCAGGTTAACTGAGATTATTTATTCAAGTAAGTGACTGCACTGCACTGTGTCAGGCTGAAAATAAAAAGATAAGATGGTTATATTGAATAGGTTCATCACTCTGACATTTTGTTAAATCTATAGAGGAAGCTGCTGTTACATAATAAGAAGTTGAAAGCAAAACGCGTGTTGAACCCTGGGTCTCTCTGTGGGCGCTATTAGCATGCAGTGTGCACTGGAAGCATAAATTTCATTTGAATTTCAAATTTAATAACGCAGGAGGTTTTTAATCATCCGCAGTTTTATTTGTTTGATATTAACATGCTTATTGACCGGGTCTGTTGACCAGCTTGGTCATTACAGGACAGGGAAAAGTTAATTAAAACGACCAGGGATTATTCATCACATCATCTGCCTAACCCATGTCGCTTCCTTTATTACGCAGCGTGATAGATGGACTATCTGATTAATTCTTGTGTTTCTAGGATTGGACAACAGCTTTTTGGATTAATTTACACTGCTTTACCTTCAGGTATAAAAAATGAAGGGGCAAAAAAAAAAAAGAAAAAGAAAAAAGAAAGCCAAAATTATTCATGATGCTGCACAGTTCAAAAGAAAAAAAAAAAACCTCAAACAGATTCAGCATTGTACATGCTCTTATCTTAATTATTATACAGCACGTGTGATATTTAGTTTCCAATATTTAGGGACAATTTAATCATTTTTATGACATTTATTAAATGTGTTATTCAACATATCTGTCTCTTTATTTCTGAGTTATTCTTTAAACGTGCACGCTTCTTCACAAACTAACGCGTGAAGTCTCGATTTCATTATTTCAGGGGGAAATGAGAAATCACGACAAGCCATATATTTATATGAAAACAGATTTTAGATAATCGGGGGGAAAAACAAACACACACACACACACACACAAACACACACACACACACATTCACTTGGCTTATTGACGCTGGAGATAAGAAAGAACTTGTATCGATCTGTTTTCTGCTCATTCATTATTTTATTTCCGTCAAACTAACCAATCATACAGCCTTGTCGAAAAAGAAAATCATAGCAAGCTGTGAACATTATGTAACCGTGTTTAAAGGCGAATAAAATGTGACAAAGTAACGAGGAGAATAAAACCTACATACCGTGTTTCTCCGCTCCGCAGTGCATTGATTGACCCTCGACGTTTGCTCTCAGCAGAGTAACACACAACATCTCCTGCTGCCGGTGTGACTGTGGACCATGCCAGATAAATGTTACACTAGCAATTCAATTAGGAATAACTTCTTCACCGAGCCCCATTTTCTCTGTATAAACTCCTAACATGTATATGTATAAGACGCACATATTATTTATACACATAATTCAAGTTTATATTTCAGCATAAAAGCAATTAACCATCTGTGATCAAACTGCTTTTCCCCTTTTCTTCTTCCTCCTAAAGGGGGTAGCCATTCATATCGTGCGCGATAGTGTTTTTACGCATTTGGAGAGCAAGGTATGGGCTACAGCTACAGGGGACATGTTGGCCTCTGGTGACAAATTACCAAGTGATCATACCAGCAAGACTGATGTCAGAGGTCAGTGTGATAACTGCTCGACAGGAAACGTCTTGCTGCTAAGGCCACAGAGGTACAAGAGATATTTAATCCACTTCAAAAATCTGTCTAATTTATTCTACCTCTCCAAAAAAAAAAAAAAAAAAGGCTTTTGTTGCCTGTTGCGTTCAGCATCTAGAGGGTCGGTTCTAGTTCATATGGTGTGCACAGGTTGTTCTTAACGCGCGGCTGTAACTGTAAGCCGCATTGAACAGATGTCCCCATTGAAGGCTTTCTTCTCCTACACACATGGGCTATATTACCATCATGAAATCAAACTCAAAACCTGTCCCTTTCGCCACCATAATGACCGAGTTATTCTGGGCCGCTGAGCACGAACAAAGTGTGTTCAATATTGCGTGCTCCAGAATCACTACGCTTAGAGAGCCGAGAGAAAAGGAGTCAAGGCAGAGATGCAGAAATATACTTTAATGTGGAGATTTACAAAGCAAAGCGATAATCTGAAGGCCGTCCTATCAAAGATTTTCCCGAAATAAAACCAAAGGTAATCACTTGTGGCTTTCACCAGCAATTAAAAGACCGAATATATGCACAATCATACACTATTTCTTTCTGTGGTTATTTAGATTAAATTAGTTAAATAGAAATATATTTGGCACATTATTAAAACTGATGGCATTAAATGGACAGTGCTTTAGTAAATTTAGAAAGCTGTTATTGTATTAGGATAGATAGATAGATAGATAGATAGATAGATAGATAGATAGATATGACTTTTCCTGTTGCTGCAGCAAAATGTTACTGTCCTAACAGACACCGAGTAACCCTATGCAGTAAAGTATGCAGAGCAGAGAGTAAGAGAGCAGGGTCTGTTAGTTGTTGTTTTCTCTGTTCACCAGGAGGTTGGAAAGAGCAGATGTCCGTCTGCACTGGGAGCTGCCAAGTGGGTCCGGAGCAGGGCAGCCACAGACACAAGGGCCCAAATGGTGTGACAAAAGATGTGCAGGAAGCCCCTCTTCGCCTGGGTGAGCCGCAGAGAGGGTCTCCCCTCTCTGCCAGCCTGCAGGGACACTCACAACACGAGCCAGAGTGGTGGCAGCAAAGCCATGTGCTACCGGCTGGGATGCATGGTACACCGATGCTCATATTCACACAAACATAAATACACATGCATATGTAGGAATGTGCAAATACGGGCCAATCCCATCCTCCACTGGCATCAGTGCACACTCACACCTGCACATTGCACCCAGCGTAAAGCATACACACATTAATACTATGGCTAAAGCCTTCATAGAGACAGCCAGACAGCTATTTTCATTATTTATCTTTCAGATGAGCTGCTGACAATGATGCAAAATGTGTAGCAGGAAGTATAGCAGAAAAAACAAACACAAGCAACCATATCTATTTATCTATCTTATCTATCTAAACTTGGAGACTGTGTGCCCGTTTGCCCGTGAGGTCATGAAAAAGGGGGTGAAAAGGCCTTGAAAGTGTTCCAAGCACAGGTGTGCAGCATGGCCTGTACTGAAGGAGTGCACTGAACCATAAACAATGATATAAATGTCTGGCAAATAAAATGGCTAGTTAACAATCTTTTGACTGCTCTAACCTCTGAGCCTTTGTCGGTATCGATCAGCCAGCTGTTCCTGGCTTTGTCTGGCAGGACGGGAGCCTCTGGTTCCTCCTGGGATGAATGGAGAGAGCCGCCAAAAAAACTCTCTTCTGCTTTTCAAGTTGTGCCTGTCGGGAGCAAAAAAAATCTAAACAAGATGCTGTTCATCTCCTCCTGCAGGTCAACATTTATAAATGTATTACATTCACATAAAATAAGATCATAAAATGAGCTTGTCAGGCTCCTTAGGCTGTTTAAAAGCTTTAATTTAAAGTTGCTTATTATATTTAACAGCCCTGCACTGGCTTCTTTGTTCACAGTTGCCATGTTGTTGGTTTACATGGAAACCATGTAAATGGTAATTTGGATGGGCATAATTTGTCTCCCTATATTAAGATAATTGTATGTTAAATAACGAACATCCTCAGAATTGCAGTGGGTGTCATGTGATGGGTCTTGTCACGCAAATATATGAAGACAGGGTGCTAATGGTCCCTCTCAGCACCTGTCAGTCAGAAAAACAGCAGCAGTGACGTCCTCTGACCAGGACTTTCAGGTTATAATAGTGGCTGGCAGTGCTGTCCTCCTGCTACAACAATCTATCTGGATTGTTTGCTCTCCTCTCCCTAAAAGTCTGTCTCACTATTATCAAAATAAAATGAGTTGAATAATTGATTGAGGCATTTGTTAGATAGTCTTGTTGGATGTTATGATCTGTGTTTCCCTCGCCGTTTGTTTGCCTGGCTGAGGTGATAGATTACAGCGTTTCAAACACAGGCTGTTTATGATAAACAGAGATAACAGTGTATTTTGCCGCCATTTGGCTTGACTGCTACATCTGTGGGCCATGAGGTCTTCTTATTGACTTTCACCGAGCCCAACATTGCACTTTGTCAGTGTGAGCGGCAGTCTAAGAGACAGGCGGGCGAGGCAGTCATACAAAGTGAAGTACTTAGGATTAGCCCTGGCTCTTCAAGTTTCAGTAATTATCCTCCTGGAGGCATTCTTGCTGTGTTGGATAATAATGGAAGTCCGGGTGTACGCCTGTCACCTCTCAAGTGTGGGTGGAGGAAGCCAACGAGAGGCGCAGGACAGAGAAATGTTTGCTTTTCTGTTATGTCATCGGAGGAGCACAACAGTAAGGCAAACTTGTATTGTTTCCTGAGCGGAGATGAAGCTGTGCAAAAAAAAACAAACTGATTTTCTTCTTCTTAACATGTGACACGCAACTTGGAATTTTTTTAGCTGTGGATGTGATAATGAAACATGTTCTCCAAAGGTGATAATGTGTTTCAAGATCAAGTATAATTACCAAGTGTCAGGCATCTGTTTTTGATAAACAAATCTGTTAAAAAAACACTGTTGCATTATTTGTTCAGAGTGAGTGTCATCTGATTGGCGTTGATTACATTTGCAAGCTGCACAAATATGTGATTCTTTTTCTTTGTTTTGTCAGATTTTCACACAGGAAGAAAACAGGAAGAAAAACTTTTTCTTCTTTTCTTTTTTTTTTTGCATTTCTGATGTGTTGCTTCAGCTCATCTACCACTTTATCCTTAAAGTTTATGTGTTGCTTCAGCTCATCTACCACTTTATCCTTAAAGTTTCATTTAAGTGCACGTTGGAATAATAGAAAGGCCCTTACACCCAGCAGAGAAAACACAATGCTTTAATTAAGAGTCAGTCCGATTTCCCAGAGGGGAGATTGTCTTCTTCCATTAACTTAGTTTATCATATAATAAAGAGGTTGCCTTGTCCTTCCCTACCCAGACAATTGGTTTTAATCAGCCAGCAGGTCTTTCAAGGCTGATAATTTATGCTAAATTGACAAGGGTGGAGGATATCACAGAAAATCATTATGACAGGCCTCAGGTCACTGCCTGTCACCATCTTGTTTTATCTTGTCCACTGAGCTCACGGATAGCAACAAAATTTGCAAATGGCAAATAAATGTGATGGAAATATTAGCTCCGGAGACTGTGTACCCCTAGAGTAAGCCTGTATTTTAAAATGTGATGGGACATGTTTATTATCTGCAGAATAAACAACACACAAGTTTCAACTGAAAAAAAAAAACCCACCAAAAACAATACTCAACTTGTACAATGTGAATTAGTAAAATTAAACATACTGAACAAATCAACAGGTTACTGTTTCTTCTAAAAATTTCTAAAAATGCACTAATATCATATAAAAGTGAGTTGATCCAATTAATGACAAATTGAGAGAAAACCACACAAACACACAAGCAACAGATTATTCTAGAGTCCAAAAAATGCCTCTTGTGACTTTGCTTTTTTAATGCATGCTGTGCAAGTGTAAGAGTACAAATTGTGATTTGAAGCAAAGGGTGGTGGTGGTGGTGGTGGTAGGGGGGTGATCTGAGAAGAGAGGGAGACGGAGCAGGATGAGCACGACGAGGAAGCTGGGACACACTTCTCGCCTTGCAATTTAATCACTGTATACCCAGGGAAGTATTGACAGTTGTCCTGTGGAAGCTATTAAAGTTGCTGTCCAAGGTTAAATGAAATTGCAGTTTATCAAGGCAGCATTGAGAAAATAAGGGAATCTGTTCATGGCTGTTGATTAATGTGGAGCGTGATCAACACAAGGGGTTCATTAAGCCATACATCACCAGGGTAATTTAACATGTCATCGCGCCTGCTGTCGCTCCCCTTCACACGTTTTCTGCATTGTGTATGTTCGCTGTTTGCGTGTTAAAATCAAAAGATCTGACCTCACATTCTGAGATGTGATTGTGTCTGTATTCCTTTGTGTTTACATGATCGGACTTCAAAATCCCACACAGCATGCAGGGCATACAAGGGCTGGCATCACATGAATGTGTGTATGTGGTATGAGGGCATAATATTAACATAGACTGATTATATTTTAGTTTATGTGCCTGTATTCAATCAAGTATCAGACCAGAGGGGGACTCAGGATAGCTTCTTCTAAAAATGTTGTGATTTTAACTCAAATCAGACTAACAAGACCCTGTTTTTTTGTTTTTTTTTCATCATGATCATCATCTCTTCTTATCCTTTTATCTGTGGTTCATCTCATCACACCCCCTGGTCTGATCACTTGTAGTTGCACAGCAGCTGACGAGCATACATAGAGGTATGCTAATCAGGCCTGGGACCTGGAGCTGTGTTTTTTTTTTTCCTTTTTTTTTTTTTTTTTTTTGCCTGGTGGATTTGTTTACTGGTGGATAATTGATGGTGCTTGAGGGACAGGCGTGAGTCGGACATGAATCACGGGCGACAGGGCTCATGATAAGGAGCTGAAAGTCGCCTGTAATTAAGCCGGGCACTAGAGACCAATTGTTTGTAGAATGATTTGGTCGGGGCTAATTGACACTAATTGTTTAATCAGATTTTCTTCCCCTCAATACTGCAAGCAAGTGTGCTCTACCAGCACCACGTCCAACAATGGAGCGTAAGAAGCCCACGCTCTTGATATGAGATTGCTGAGGGGGCTGCAGATGTTTGGAAATATAGATGTGTGTTTATTAAATCTTCTCAAATGCGACAAAACTGTCATGCTTAGGCATGTGACTGCCAGAAATGCACATATACATGCATTTTACCCCAGTCTAATATGTGGTATTTGACTCTTCATGTATGCTTAAACACTATATATAACTTTTGAAACATGTAATGTCACTGTTATTGATTTGAACTATTTTAGCAAATGGGAAAAGTGTGATTGACAGCTCTCTGATAGCTTTCTGTCATGAATGATGACATCACCCAAAAGTATTTTTGGATGAGGAGCCTTTGATTGATACAAATACTGTTCTATAACAGCAGTGGTGTTGATGAGCTGTTGAACAGAGCAGATTTATGACATTTGGAGAAGGCTCATAAATTAGCACAGTAGTATCCATGATCCTCCCACACTTGCTACACGAACTGTCCTGTTTAGTGTATGATTGCACAACAGCTGGTTTTGCACTCTGCTGCAGCACCTAAATTACAATGCAGAACATTGCACTGGGAGGCCATTTTGGAAGAATGGCAGATAATTATTTTTTACTACCTGTAATACTTTATGAGTCTGGGTCAGCATCAAAGCCACAAAAAAATATATGGCTCATTTACTGAAACTGTTACAGTAAGATGACTTGTGATAGCTCTTACACTGGAGCTTTTTAAAATATTTTCTGATCATGTGAAACAAGCCATATTGACATAAATGCTCTGATGTAAAAGTTTGGAAGTGACCTGATACCCATGAGGACGCTCACTCATTTTACATGATACTGTCCAGTCTGCGCCCCAGAGCTGACTGATTTTAAGTTGATGCATAAAAAGAAGCAGAGAGAAACACACAAATCCTGTTGCTGAGTTAATCTAATGCTGCTTTTTTTCTACCACGCTCACTCGATTGACGAAATACATGCAAGAAATAGTGCTTCTGGAGACACGCAGTATATGCAAACAAATAATTACGTTGGCACAACACTTTATGTCAGTGTTTCATCATCAACACCCATCTCGGCAAAGACATATTATAAGTTGAGCCTGCAGCACATGCGAGGAGCTGTTTTAGTAAGATTAAATGATCAAACAGAGCAGATAATTAGAGACAAGTCTTCCTTCTCCAGATGATTAAATCCAGCAAGTCTGAGTAACGAGCTGGTGATGGGTGGAGCTGAACACATGAACATGAGATCTAACATCATTACATTTAACAGCAATTAAACTTGTAGCTTTTTTTAATTAACACAAACTATGATGGGAAATTAATGGTTATTACTCGGGGGCCAGCAGAGGGGAACATTGGATATTCCCTCACCTAATGTAAACCACACAACCCCCCTTAAAATCACACTGTCCTGTGGGGTTCACATATAGTTGATGATGATCAAGCTTAAAGGATCAATTTAACCAAATTACAAAATAACAGTTTATTTAAATATATAGCAAAAACAATCCCTTTATAATTTGATCACAGTTTCATAAGATGCAGGATGATTATTAAAGTATCACTTATTATCACTTAACTCCAGCAGCATCTTCCAACGTAGATAGTTTTGGGAGATGTCGGTATAATGAAAGTGAGTCGAATTTCATTTGTGGTGCTCATGGCATTAAAAAATTATGGTCAGTTCAACAACAACCTATCTGCCCCTGTCATCCCAGATAACCTTCATTAACACACAGTTTGACCCCTGTCATCCCAGATAACCTTCATTAACACACAGTTTGAAGAGGGGAGTCTGGCTGTTCTACACATTATCCTGGGCAAAAGGGACATAATATCTAATAAAGACAAGACACTGTTAATTTTTAACAAGTAAGTAAGTAAGTAAGTAAGTAAGTAAGTAAGTAAGTAAGTATCTGTTGCTATAACAACCACAAATGAAATTCAATTTACCTCCTTTGTATTGGGGTGAGGCAGAAATAGCATATAAATACCAAAGTGGGTTTGCTTTTCCACATCGGTTTGATTTATTTGTGACCACCAGAGATAAGTGATAAGTGATATTTTTGGTAATTAGGGCACTGGTGAAAAATCATTTAGAACTTTTACTGTAAAGGACCAGTGAGTAGGATTTAGTGGCATCTAGCAATGTAGTTGCTGATTGCACCCCCCCTTGTCTTACCTAGTCTTTCTCCCTCCAGAGTGGAGGAGAAACTACAGTGCTGGGAAACATGCAAAGGGCCCAATTTAGAACCAGTGTTTGTCCATTCTGGACTAGAAACATGATGAACTTTAAGTTATTATTCTTTTCTTTTTAAATGCAGGACTTTTACTTGTAATGGAATATTTTATAGTAGACCCTTTAATAATTATTCCCTGCATTTTCTAAAACTGCAAGTGCACTTCTGTCATATGTGTAAGCTGTGGCATTTCTAACTAAATTGATGAGTCCGAAATGAGGATTAAATCTCTGGCCACTAAGTTTAAAACTCCAAAGGGATCCTGATCTTTCAGGTGAACCAAAGTCCCATCTGAGCATGTAGCCAATAAAATGCAACCCAAGTTGGAAACATAGCTGACAGTCTAGGAGACTGTTTTAACAGTATTGTTTTAGTATTGCACATTATTCACCTTCCAATTAGCATTTATCTTGTCTTCGTCGCTTTTCAATAAAGTTTTCTGATTTATTGTGGAAGGCTGCCTTTACTTTGTGCTAATAATTGGATGCTATTGAAAGGATGAGTTTCATTGATTTTGTGGATGACTGGGAGCATTACTGGCCCAGACCATAGATTGTCAGCAAGGTCTGTGTTGAGCTGGGATCGATGCCGGTGAATCTTCCCCTCTGGTTTTTATTTACTTCTGTCTCCATTGATTGAAACATGCAATAGTTCAAGGGCTATTATCACACTGACGCTAAGTTTCTCTGTCTCCCCATTGAAGTAGCTCCCTCTTTTCCTCTGCAATATCTCACTCCAGCAAGTGCTCCCATCTTTCCCTTTCTAACTAATGAGTTAAGAGTATTGCTATGACCTGTAAACATCAATCATGGAGAAAGAGGGAGACAGTGACTAACTGCACCAGCAGGAGAGGCACGAAATGAAATGAAAGTGTACAATAAAAGGAACATCCAGCTTGGTGTTTGCTGGAGAATAAATAATACCAGAAGTGAATTTAGATAATCATCAAATGATTGCTGTCAATTTATGCTCAATCATTTTCGTGTGAGCAGAAAACCTTGAATTGTCTTAATTGTTAGAGGGTGACTAATAATTTTTTTTTTTAGCTGTAAATAGGAAACAAAGAGATTCAAACTTTTTTTGTTCGCTCATTGTGAATTCAGTGGCATGCTCTTAATCCAATTTAGTGCTCTTCGAGTCTGAAAAAAGCAATGAATCTCTATTCAACTGTTAAAATTAAACTTCTTTCAAACGGATAACTTGCGCAATCTTCCTTGTAGTCGCTGCCTTGCTAGATTGTTTCCACAATACAACATAGAGATGCTTCCGTGTAAGTGGCCCGTCCTGCGTTTACATATCTTATTTCCCGACAAGACAGCAGAAAGGTCAGCATCCTATCCAACTGGGACTCTCATGATTGAATGTAATCAGTATGTACTTGTTATTCTGAGTGCTGGGCCTTTCTTTTATTTGCTGGCCCAGAAGTTAATTTCCCTGGTGACCTTTGTGTAATAAAACAGTATTATCTGTTTCTGGAGCCACAACAAGGAAACAAATTAGCTTCCTCAGCAGTGTTTTGTTACTGAGGAGATCAGTTATAAGTTTATTTACTTTAATTAGATTAAGGGTGCATATGTCTGTGTGGGCATCATCCCATGTCTCCTTGCATTATCTGATTGTCCCAGCCTGTGAATTGGACAATAGTTATGCATTTTAGTGATTGTCACTCCATTCAGTCAATGGAGACACTTGCATATATTAGATATGTCTCTTTTCTTCCTTTTTTTTTTCCTGCATAAAAGACCAACATATGCACCTTTTGATGATTAGGACGCTTGAAGCTGTATTTTAAGATAACACAAGCGTATTGCCAATGTTTTGGCTTAGACAAATTGTGTGCGTTCAAAAGAACACAATCAAGCTGTTGATTTCTCACACCTCTGCACGAACATATGTCACCTGATACTGTGGAATTTTCTAATCCTTCCCCTACTTTTAGTGGGAGTGACACCCTTTCTTAAGTGCACTCAAACAAGCTCCAATGAACACTTTACATTCCCTTTTAAAAATATCATGTACGATTTGTACCAGTACAACTTCTACCACCACGGCCTATAATCTATATATAAAACAAATAGTAACAGCAATAAGACTTTTTTAAAACCGATTTCTAAATAATGACTCAAAAACTATTCAGTGTTGCTTATTTTGCTTTTTCTTTTTTTTTTTTTTTACTTTTTATTTCTAGACAATAGAACAACACTTACACTTCACAGATATATTTGCTATTTTAAATGTCTCCTATAGCTGTTGCAGTTTAGACTAAAGGTGAATGTGAGAGGAGAGGCTGTGAGCTGTGGAGGCCAAAGTGAATGCAATGCTTTACTGACCCGAGGAATCTCTTTTATTATGGGCTCTTTGTGCCTCTCCCTCCGCTGCTCTGTCAGGCCATTCAGACCCAGTGGCAGCCACCTACATTATATCCTGGATAGGCAGGACATTCATGCCTTTTTAACCCATTGTCCTTCCCCCTGGGGTGAGGGCCCAGAGCGGGATGTGAGAACCCCAGGCTGGGTATTGTGTCCCTCTGCGCTCTTCACACACCCGGCGGGGGACTTCCTTTCTGGTGTCACCGAAACCTGTGTGGTGTAATCCGCAGCTCCCTGCTGAGCAGGATGGGAAGGTTATTAAAAGTGCCTCTAATGTCTCGTTAATAAATCGCTTCCATTTTCCGCTTCATTTCTAAGTAATCGTGTTGGGAGTGTGGATAGGAAAGAATGTGTACCCGTTCCTGTGTTTTCAGTATCAAAGCAGCATAAAAATTAGCATGTCTTTTTATTGTCAGCTACACATATCACAGACGCACGAGTACAGATCCATTAGAGATGTGACCCTCACATTAAAGATCAAGTATCTGGACTGCTGTGTGACAGGGTCAACCTACAAGGTGTTGATGCTGCTGTGATTGCCAGAGGAGAGATTTTTAAATACATCGAGTCTAGCCCGGAGGTTTCGGGTTAATGGTGTCTTATACTGTGACCTGGTGGATGCTGCGTTTAGGTCTCCTCTGGGGGTAGCTTTATAAAGCAGCAGAGGTCACTTCAGTTAGAGTGCTGCTGTGTTAAGAGGTTAGAGAGCAGAGGTCCCCACAGCGTGGTATCACAAGCACTCTCCATGATGCGTTAAGGATGCTGATGCCTCTGATTGCCACCGTGGGACCTGGAGGTGAGGTTAGGGATGGCTCAGGACTGCTGGGGTAATCCCATTAACTGTGACTCCTGTAGCCCTCTCTCCCAGTGTGTGCTTGTGTGTGTGCTTGTGTGTGTGTGTGTGTGTGTGTTTCAGAGCGAGAACGAAGGAGAACAGTGTCTGCCTGTGAGTGCGCAGGGGGTGACCCAAAAGACATTAGCCTGACCCGGAGGTCAGAGGACAGACGAAATTAAAATACATTTGAATCATTCATCAAATATGAGCGCGTCTCCTGTTCTCAGCGGCCGCTTAGTGTGAGTAATTACCTGTCACAACTTGCAAAACCATAAAGCTCTGTCATAAAGTTTGTTAGCAATGACCACATTCACTCGTTTTCTCCCTTGAACCTCTAGCCTGTTAAACATCTTTCTTTTCATGCGTGTGTTTTTCTTCTCTCATCTTTCAACCTTTGTTTCATTGCAGATAACCACGTAATTGTTTATAACGTTTCAAATGTTCCACATCGCGCGGTATATTTCTTTTATGAAGTATTATTAGTTTCCAAATGGCTTCGTGCTTGACAGTTGGAAGAGTGACTCAATCGATGTGCAGAAAAGTGAGAGATCCACTCAACAGAGGGTTTGTCAGTTTCATGTGGTGATGCACATCTCAGTCATTAGTTAAGGCACCAATAATCACGAGAATAAATAGCAACATGTCCAACATGGCTTGGAAGCATAATGCTTATAATTGGTTAATTGGTCTCAATTATCATGTGTCTTTCATTTTGGTGTACAACAGTTAGCTTAAGTTTCGCCTCAACTTGCACAAAAATATGTATTGATGTCCTTGATGGCTGCTGAGATGTCACTATTGAGCTGATTTTAACAGCATTGTTAAAGGCTAAACGATGGTGGCTATTATGTGCTATACACCGCTAGGCTATCTGCATTGCTGCCATGCAGTCAGTCAATGCGCGACTACGTCTATGGAGATATAAGTGGGGCAGTTATGGCAAACAAAAAAAAAGCTATCTGTGATTCTGAATAGAGAAAAAGGGGGGTCAGACGTCAATGGCAGGGAGTAGGAGAGTGTTTGGTATTGTCAATAATGGATTCTCTGTTCGAGGGTGGGTATTCACAGCGAAAAAGCTTTTGGTGGGCGGGATGTGGTGGGCCAAAGTCACTCATGCAAGAACACTATATCATGTACATACTGATAAAGCAGAGCAAACACATGATTAAGATGGAGGATAGTGTCTTTCTCCCCTCTGTGAAATTAGGTGATGCAGAAGGAGAATATGAGCTCCTGTCTGTTTCTTTATAAAATCTTTTTTTTTTCTTTTTTTTTTTTTACATTTTAGTGTTTTAAAATCATCATGTGTAAAAACCACTTGGTCTGAATCACTTCAACTATCCTGTTAAAGTATCCTTTGAATGTTAAGAGCGATCTGTTTGCTGAGGAACGTTTTGATTAGTTTTATTAATCACAGCACAATTACGATAAAAAAGTAATATTTTTCAAATATGAGGATTCGCATGTATTTATATACATTTGACACATGGGATCATCTAAAAGGGCATTTAATTATTTGACTGTCACTAATGCAGTTAAGATGGATATTCACAGTTATTGGTATTTGGAACAATATGGTGAGTGTGTGTATTGATCAGACTGGAGTCTTCTCGCGACTGTCAATACCGGTAGATGAATCTAATTATGGTTCCTCTCTGTCTACTCAGTTAACTGTCAGCATGGGAGCCCTTAACCTGTATGTCCAGTATGT
>NC_040023.1:18350297-18357537 GCF_000972845.2 Larimichthys crocea
ACACACACACACACACACACACACACACACACACACACACACACACACACACACACACACACAGAGCTATCCACATTAGGACAGTTGGCTTAGAGTCCCACCTCCTTCCTTAACACCCCACCATAAAGACTTAATAGTGGTGCTAAAGCAAAAGCAGCTATGATGGCTTGTGATGCATCCCAGTCATACACGGATACACATTTGTCATTCATTGAAGTGTTTTTACTGATAATGTATTACTTCTGAGAAAAGACATGCAGAAGTTAATCTGTTGCATTATTTGTCTACGGCGTTTTGCACAGTGCTCTGTAGAATTCAGTGTGAGACCAGAGCTCAGGTTGTATTTGGATAAACACAACACACAGGATGCTGGGAAGCTATAGAGTTTAACACATCCACTAAACTGAGGCTTAGGGTTGGAGTCTGTATCGCCCTTATGGAAAATATATGCAAATTAAAGAAAGAAAGCACTTATTATTTGGACTGATAAAATGTCTCTTTTACAAAGAAACGACACAGATCAGAGTACAAAGATACTTAACGTTTTCTAAAAGTAAACTAAGAAAGAAAATAACCTCTCCAAGTGGATTTGAAGGGTTATTTTTATTTTAGGTTTTGTTTAGGTTAGACGGTTATAATCCAGGAAGGGAGAACACCCTGGGAAAGTTCAGCCTTTGTTGATATTTTTTCCTTTTATAGATCTTTTTGTTTTTATAGATCTTTTTTGTTTTATTTTTTGGGCTCATATTTTCTGTTTTTTTTTTTTTTTTTTTTTTTCNNNTTTTTTTTTTTTTTTTTTTTTTTTTTTTTGCACCTCCAACCAATGAATTTCCTAGATTTTTAATGTCTCAAACACCTGCTCTAAATCTTCATCAGAGCGTCAAATCAATCAATAATATGTCAGTCTTATTGAACAGAGCAACAGTTTAACAGTGTATACATATTTCTGTACACATGTCTGTTACGCAGAAAAGAAACTGTTTTTGAAATAAAACATGAAGAAATAGTGCAGGGGACACCAAAATACAGAGTAGCTTGGCATCTGCATGTTATATAAACCTCAGTTATTTTTCACAGATTTCACACTTTGACACATGTAAAAAACCAAAACAAAGCAAGCTTTACACAGACACGCACACACACACACACACACACACACACACACACACACACACACACACACACAAGCTTGTCTTTTTTTTGTTCAGTTTGTCACTTCACTCAGCCGCGTGTGGCCGTTCAGGGACTCCCCCTATCTCCACAGGTTTTTTCGAGGGAAAGTCATTTGTGTTTGAAATCTTCTTTGGCAAGTGCAACACTTCATCAAGGGTGAAGACTCCCTGGCTATCAAAGATGTATCAGTTGGTCTGATAAAGCTCTTGCCCCGGTCGCCGCACAGCAACATCCCATCATAAATAAAAGCAGCAGAAAAGAGGCCTTTGTCACTGTTTATCTGGACTGCTTTTCTTCCTCGCCCTTGATTTCCTCTTCAGAAAATTGATGCACCCTTAGATTGAAGCGGAGGGCTTGACAGGTAATGGTTAGTGTGATAACTGCTCAGATTTCATCAGCCAGGGCTTTTTTTTTTCTTTGTGTGCAATTGTTGGAACTTTCAGCTAGATTACCTGCCATCCAGTGCATCAGATAAAAATGCAGAGTTGAGGAGATACAGCCAATACTGGGGCAGATAGGAAGAAAAAGATCTGCATCGAGAATGTTGGATGTGAAAGGAACAGTGAGGACACAAATTTACATTTATCTGATAGTGAGGCAAATAGAACATATTATTACCATCACAATCACTGACGGTTTCCTCTTGGCACAGAGGTGTGTGATTTATATTATGTGATTTAAATGGTGTAGATGCTACATACGCATATAATTTAGCAGTTTGCAGGAAAACACATGTCGCTGCCTGAATTAGCCTTCATGGTTTGACTTTAAGCTTCCACTGTAACTACAATCCAAAATGAAACAACGGTTTGAAACACTTCTGCATTAAAGTATTATTTTTAAGAAATATATAACAAATGTATAAATATGTTTTCTTTGCCCAACGAAACATTTTCAAGTACGTGTAAAATGACAATTGCTGCTTTCTGGCAAAGATCTTTTCTTTTGTATGAAATTGTATTGATTTTTTCGTCAGGCAGAGACAACCTATTTTAAGTCTCAAAAAAGTTAAATCTGCATTTGGTCTTTTGCTCCATCGATGGTTATGGTAACCAACGGAGCTGAAATCTTTGGCAGATGTGTGGCAGCAATTTTTTCTCAGCTATTATAGCATTATAAACACTCGGTTAGAGTTACATAAAACATGCATATTTTTGACTGGGAAATTTTCTGACGAGAGAAACAGCTGTGCTGGCCTTACAATGCATTAAGTATTTCATCC
This sequence comes from Larimichthys crocea, assembly GCF_000972845.2. Lineage (NCBI taxonomy): Eukaryota > Metazoa > Chordata > Actinopteri > Sciaenidae > Larimichthys > Larimichthys crocea. The sequence goes on from NC_040023.1 coordinate 18,352,693, forward strand.
CTTTTAGATGGTTAAATTGTGCATGAAATGTTGCTGGCGCAGGGTTCTCCCGAGCTGGACTGATTAGGCAACATCTGTTACATTGGGAGAAATCCGTGTCGTTTCTAATTAGCTGTCAGGCTGCGGCTACGTTGTGCCTGATGGTGCCGAGGATCTGCCACAGGTTCCTCTCCTCGTACTGTCACCTGCTTGTGTGCCCCCCGTCCACCCCTCCCTCCCTCTCTCCTACTCTGGTTCCCCTTTTCCTCCCCCTCTCCCCTTTACTCTCCCTCACACACACACACACACACACACACACACACACACACACACACTCACGCACATACACACTCATCAGATGTAATTAGAGAGCAGGGTCCATACAAAGGAGCGAGCTGGGAGCCAGGCTCGAGCCCATCTGTGCAACCCCATCATCAGCGAGCTCACAGCTCCTCCAACGCTGGGGGCCGCTCCCGAGCCGGGGCCCCCGCATGCTGATCATCTGAGCACACAAACTTTCTTCCTCTGCCTCCCTCCTCCCTGTCTTTATCTTTCTTTTTTTCCCCCACTTTGCTCTCTTTCACTCTGCACTGAAAGAAAATCTATCCGAACCGGGCTAATTCATCTTGCTTTAATAAGGCTCAGACTGTGGTAAATATTAAATGCACCACAGTGAGCAACAGACAACACTGTGACCAGCTATTGACAAAATGCAGCATTAGAGGGATGGAATGAGCTGAAATCTATAAGGACAAATTAACAAACACAGGAGACTCAAAGAGACACGCACAACTGATGGTGTTTTCATTCTCACACTTTGTGCCTTGTTGCTTTAATACCATATATCTTAAAGATTTTAGCGTCAGCTTCCTTAGATCTCTAATTGTTTATTTTAAGTGATATGTTAAAATATATAAATCTAAGATTTACTTGAACATCTCATTGCCCTTCTAAACTCTTTCAGTTTTATTTATTACTTACTGTGTACACAATATGCCATCGCTATAGGTCAACTCCAGTACTAGTCATCACAATATCTGTCAGGTAATTCATTTCAGCAACTAATCAATAATTCTTGCGAATGAATAAAAAAAAGAAAACACAACAAGACCCAATACTTTTTTTCTTCCTGTGTTTTATACATCTAATTCTCTGAGCCATTTGCGCTTTAATTTTTCCTTTATTTCATCACAATCTTCTTAAAATTAAAATACATTGTTCAGGGGTGGCCGAGCAACAATTAATGCAAACAGGCTAAGAGAACCTATGCTAGAAAATAGTCAAAATGTCCAATTAAGATGCATAAACAGGTCCCAAAACTAAATATGGGGGGAAAAAAACAATAAATCAAGACGCAAACATATAAAGTCCTTTGAAATAGACTTAAATTCACAGAACAGTCTTTAAAATAAATCTCAGATTAATCAGGTGAAATCACAATTCATGCCCTGTTTCTCTTGTGCAAAAGAGGATTCTCATGGAAACTTCAGTTTTGTCCTCTTGCTCTACTTTAAACACTTTGCTTCATGTTAAATGAAAACAGTCCTGCTTCAATTGCAGATATCAGGATACCAGAAAAAGAAATGCAATTGCTGTATTTACTACTGCCTGGACAAACAGACAATATTTGTGTGTATTTTCAAAATAAATCTTCTGTTATGAAGAATTACTCTGAATAACACCTTTGTTGTTATTTCTGATTGAACATTTTCACTTCTACAGTCAAGTGCATGAATGAAAAGAATCACTAACACGCTTTTCGTCATCAAATCGCTAAAACACAGTCCTCTTTCCATTCCTTAACATCTCAGTCTGGCTCTTGCCCCGTCATGACATATTCAGACAACATATACATCTGTCCCCTTTGGCAATTTCTGACAAGTTTAACTGGAGTGCCTGTAAGACGAGGGGAGGAGCTGCCAGCCAGAGCCAGAAGTTCTGCTTGAGAGGTGCCTTAAGGCAGCAGATGAGACATAAAGATAATGTTGAGTGGTTATCATAGACACTTAACCACAACTGAGAGATGTCCTGGCCGTGCCACCTTAAAATCAGATGTTCCATGTGAATGCTGACAGGTATGACTTGTCATGTACAGAGCATTAGTAACTCATGTTCTTTCAGATGTCAGAAACATCAGATGTGCTCTTAAACAAGACTCCTGACTATTCAACTTCCCGTCAATGTTGAGACAGATTTGTTGTTTGACTAATCCAAACCGGATCGTGTTCTGTCTGTGTTGTAGGCAGGTGTTAAAGATTAAATACTGGAAAAATGTGACAGAGATTTGTTTTAATTTAGTGAGTCACACACCTTTTAAGTAGACCGCTAAGTGTATTCACAACATTAATAATGTTGTCATATGCTGTTTTTTTTTTTTAAATATATAGATATATTTTTCAGGGAGGCATTTAAAATATTCTTCATGTACTAACCTAGAAAATAAATGTTTTTGATAACTTTTTTTTTAATACCATTTTGTACTCCTAGGTTCAGCACTGTTATGAGAATATTATTAATATTTAGCTTAAAATGTGTCAGGTCATCATGGATGCACTATCTTTGCTCCCATCCCTTCTTTATTCCAATTTCCACATCATTTTAATCAGACAAATCATATAAATTCAAACAGAAAAATATCCAAACCTGGACCTGACCCTGGGATACATAATAGTAGTTCACTGAGTCGGCGAAAGATGAAGAAAAAGTTACAGGGGGGGAAAAAAAATGAGCCTGTTGAAGTAGACATGAGGCTGTTACCATTTTGCTGCAAGCAAATCAAGGCAGGGAAAAAAAAACAGTCTGTGACCAAGAATGACAGGCCTGAGAGAATGTCACAGCAATTGTGGGGCCATCACTGGCAAGAGATGATGGGTGATTGCTTTGCGTTCCATGGCAAGTCCATCCTGGAGGACATTGCGCACCCTTGCTCATCTGTGGCCCAACCTTTGGCGCTGACATTTAAAGTGTTGATTTTGGAGCACTTATGCTAATTGTTGTAATTTTCCTGATGAAGCGCCATTCTGATACCTTGATGTGGCCAAGATAGTTTTACATTTTCTATGTGGTCCTCTCCGCCATTTGCACCGTGTAGTGTCAGCTCAGAGTGCTACTGAAAGCAGACAAAATTGCAAGCAAATTGCATCAGATTGCCAACATTGTGAAAAGGTAAATTGCTTGCAAATCTATTTAAACCACTGGCCTATTTTCATCAGCTATGGTACTTGGTATTCATGATTGCTTAATTGACGACCTTTTCTATTGTGTAGTGCTTTATGGTGCGATGGAAAACAATCTTTACCAAACCAATTACCCTTTTTTTCCTCCACACTACTACATTAGAGCTGTGATTGCAACAGCTAGTCCTTTGTAAATGAACTTTCTGGTTTCAGGGAATAAAGTGTCATTTGTTTGATATGATGTTGTTGAGCTTTTTTTTTTTTCAGCTTTTTTTTCTGTGTAGAAAGCTCTGCTAAAAAGATGGGCTGTTTTAGTTATACCCTGTCCATGTGTGACAGTAACAAGCCTATTTTAACCTTGTCCATCTGAGAGACTTGTTAAATACAGAAATATTTTGTCACACTATCAATCACAACCATGTAGCTACTGCTTAGGCTTTACAAAGGTTTGGTTGTGGCCATTTAGAGTTGATAATTTGTGGCAGTTTGGGGCATTATAGGCTGGAGGCTGTGGAGTTAATAATGACATTTGACATTAAACAGAATTTCACCTAAGAAGGTCGACAGTGCTGAGATTTCACTCTACTCTTGAGACACCCTCTTATGCTTTCTCTTATTTACAGCATAATTATTTCTACCGTTGTACAGATGTCTGATGGTTTACAAAATAGCAGGAGAAGTCACTGCCACGCTCCAAACTTTGAGAATCTCCTGAATACTGAGAGATTTTATTTTTATTCTGCGCTCAATCAACACATCTTTCATCCGTCCGGGTTGTCAGCTACATAATTCCATTTTCATTCATTACTGTCTCAAAAGCATGTTGATGAGAAAGTGGCTCTCTCCCTCCCCAGACAGACTTAGTATTCCTGTATTCAATGCACTGAAGTGCTGTCAGTCTGCTCACATCTCCTCTGCCAGACAGGCCAATAGAATTAACCCTGGATTAACCCTCCAGGCCTGAGTGCAAGGTAATGGCCTTGGCTAATGGCTGTGTGTGCCCAATGCCAGGTACCATTGACTCTCGCTGGCATGGTTAGCTCCATCTGAGGGGCAGTATGACAGCATGGCCATCTCTGTACAGCTGGCATCTGAGTGCCACTGCCAGGCAGGGGTAATACTCAGCAATGCCATCCCTTTAGGATCACGAGGAGCTCTGCTCTCTAGTCCTCCATCGTGACCAACATGTCAAAGGTTCCTCCAGGATCTTTATTTGCTCTTCATCTGTACCAACATATCACACTCTACAAAAAAGATTATGTTCTGTGAACCCAAAGAGTGTGTCATTTATCTCAGATTGATTCTATGCTTATGGGTCTTTGAGCTATTCTAGTCAATCATCTAAAACAGAAAACTGGCACTTTTGAGGCTATGACAGGCTTTATTTTAGTCCAGTCATATTCTGCTCTGGCAGCTCTCTGCGTGTAGTCGCTCTCGTATATAAACAGCTCTCATCCTCACTTCTTTTGTGCTCATGTCTTTGCCTGAGGTGAGGGTGTGTAATACAGGCAGGGGGGGATGAGGAAGAGGACTCAAATCAGTCTGAACAAGGAAGCGGTCTCCTCCTCTCTTGTAGATTAGCTCATTTTAACTGCAGTCAGGCATTTACAGAGGCACAGGATGGGTTTAGTGTGTGTGTGTGTGTGTGTGTGTGTGTGTATATATGTGGGTGTGAGGGGGGGGGGGCATA
>NC_040023.1:18357573-18368094 GCF_000972845.2 Larimichthys crocea
CATTTTAGCAGACCAGAGCTCACTGAATGTGGAGCACGGGGAGGGGGAAGGGGGGGGGCTGTAAATTTTCTCTGAGTCAGGGCAAAGCTGATTGATCTCTGAGTGTAAAATCGATAAGAAGACACTGTCATTTTTGTAAAGGATGAGTTGGGAAGAGAAAATAAATTAAGACTCCCCAGATCAGGCTGGATGTGCACACACTAAAGCTTTGGTCTCATTAATTCAGTGCAGTCGGGTATTTTGGTAATGTTGTGTCCACAGCTTCAATCTCACAGGTGCATATAGCCGTCGCAGGCAGCAGCAGGCCTTTTATTATACTATGTATATTTCATCGAAAACCATGCAGAGAAATCAGACACTTGCCCTTGCACCCCCTCCATGCCTTGATTCCTGATTAATCGATTTTGTTATTTTCAGAAGTACATCATGCCAGAGGTTGATTAAATCAGGAATTGAAAGCCATTGTCTTTCTTGCATGTCCCTTATCAGAACTAATGTACCGACTGTGGTCATTTGTCTTGAGTTGTTATAAGAAATAAAGACTGGTGCACTTTTCTCTTCTGCAAGATATTGCAGGAAGATTAATTTACTACTTCTCATCTCGTAGCTCCTCAGTTTACTGTCTGCAATGTCTCCTGTGATATTTTTCATGCTTAGATATGCTGTTTTCACTTATTCATTCCTGTTTCACCTTGATCTTCTCATCTATTATATTACATCTCTTCGGGGCACTGAGAGAATATAGTCCTCATGGCCTTATTAGATTGATGGTTACAGAAACCATTGCATAATATCAACTTTCAGTGGGCCATTTTTCACCAGGTGCCCACCTATGTTTCATTTGATCAGCGCTCATGATTCCTTCATGCTCACATCTCCCGCTAGTGTCTTTGTTTATACCCTTGCGCTTTGTGTCATGTAGGACATCGTTGTCTGAGGCGGTGTATGCATGAGCAGTGTGTGTGTGTGTGTGTGTGTGTGTGTGTGTTACCCAGCTACCCAGTGGCTTTTATCAGCTGGTCTCTAATGTGTCAGTTGTTGCTGAGGATCCACTCATCACGCTGCTGTCTCTGTTGTTCAGAGGGGCTATTAAGGACGCATCAAGCTATCAGGAGGCAGTTCTTGGAGACTGGCAGGCATAAAATACACCCTTTGGCCTCACTCTGAATAATCTTCAGGTCAGAGGGGCTTTGCGTAGAGCTGCATGGGGGCTTTAGAACAAGCGCTGTGGGACAGAGACCTGACAGATTGAAGACTTAAACAGTCACACATCATATGTGTAGGTCAACTTCTTCGGTTTACAGACCTAGGGGATTTTTTTAAAGACGTACCCTTGTGGACAGGCAATGTGTAACATTTTTTGCTCTGAGTTTCAAATATCACTCGCTACACTTGAGAGAAGCAGGACTAACTAGACCAGATTTATCTGGATGTATAAAACAAAGCAAATCAGAAATACCCAGGGGGTTCAGAGACATCTGTGTTTTGCAAACCAAAAGAGTAATTCTTTAAACCGCAGAGGTGAAAGGAGATAATTTGTATGTGAAATACTCATTTAATTCACATTCACTAAGCAGGTTATCAAATTAAATCAGGGCTCTGTTAGGCCTGCCACTTGGGCTTTTGGGCCAGGCTTCATGTGTAAAATTGGCCAACAAGAGATTTGGGGGGGCGCTTTGCACGCCCCTGTCACGTCATCTCTTGGCTCCCCTCAGGAGGCCGATCCCAGGGTCAGTGCTTGTGGAGAGATGCCTCTATGGACTGCCACAGGGCGACAGGGCCACAACACCACCTCCAGCTGGGCAACTTATTACAGCCCCGGTCTTTCTCACCCCCTCCTCACCTGCCCCAGCCATTCACAACATCATCAAGCCATCACATATTCATGAAGCTGTGTGCTGGTGGAGTGTGTGTTTGTGAGGGATGGGTGGTGGTGGTGGTGGTGGTGGTGGTGAAGGAGGTGGGGAGGGGGCTTCCAGTGCGATGACACTGTGTGGTGGTGGTGGTGGTGGCAATGGTGCAGTGGTTGGGAGAGTGCAGTTGGAGACTGTAGGGGGGGTGAGTCTGCAGGTGGCTGTCACATCCGTAATTGCCTCATACTTCCCTCTGCAGCGTAAAATTGTTTTCATTATGTGTCATGCACACAGTGCCAGGCAAGGGCCCCTTGAGAGCATTCCCAAGAGCCAGAGGGAGGAGGCACTCCACTTAAACAGCCGCTTAGCTTCAAATAAGAAAGGAGAAAAGGAGCAGAGAGAGGAGGTGGAGGAGGAGGAGGACAGGAGAGAGGGAAGGGGTGTGGAAAAAACAGAGGAAGCTCATCATTAACTGTGTTCGAACAACAGCAGACAAGTGTGAGCTCATGCACAAAAACCAGGCAGAGCTTATCCTAAACATCTCAGTTACCAGGGGGGAGTTGTGTGGCTTCAACCACACTGTGAGCTCCTGGAGGGCTTCCGTGGTCAGAGGGGGGAGAAAAACAAGGAGCGGGAAAAGAAAAGGAGAAAAAGTTTCCACCTGACTGGAGTTCCCATGGTTTGCCATGCAGGAGGGTAAGCAGGTTTCAGCAATAAACTCAGGCATTGTCAGGCAATAATGCTCAGTCAGGTCCCTCCATTGGGATTCAAGGGTGTCTTTTTCTCTGCTCCCTGCGCTGCACTAATCACTGGCCTACTTTGTTTAATTGCAGCAAAAGGGAGAAAATGTGTTCAAGAAGTCATCCTAATCCCTCCCCTTTACCCCCTGCTCCCTCACAACAGCCCCGGCTTTGCCTCTCCATACTCTGTCCCACTCTTCTGCTCCCCACCCCCTTTTCCTTTTTTAATGAATTGTGGAACTTTACACAGACAACAAACAGCAGAACCATGATAAATAAAGAATAGATCAGAGGGGGGGGTGTGATAGGTAAGGGCCTGAGGTGTTGGCTGCTTTCCTATGGAAAAACACTTCCGCTCAATTTTAAGCGCTTGCAACAAGTGCCACTACAGTAGTTTTTTGGATGCTGCTGATGCACAGGAGGAGGAGGGATCAGATGGAAAATAAATCCTGCACACAGCTAGCTGCTGGTAGCCCACTGGGCATGCAGCCTCAGAATAATCATCGCTGTAAAAGCATGTCAAAGCTCCCTCAATGGACACAAATTCGTTCCCTCTATTTTTCAATCGTAGATTTAGAAACTTATGGTGCTGTGCATTGTACTTGATGACTCTGGGGTCACAGGCGACAGGGGGGCAAGGGAGGGGATTTATCAATCAGGACTCCTCGTCTTTCTAAAGCTGAATAAAAAGCAACCCATGAAGAGACAAACCAGTCCCCTTTTAACCAAAGGCTTTTCTTATTCATTAGATCCGGATTCTGGCTTCTCCCTTTACCTCCTTCTCTAGAGAACGAGGCATCTCAAGCATAGAAAACCACTCAGTGGAAGGAGAGAGAAAATTCAAAACCCGAAGTAAGGTTTAGGATAACGTCATAGGCAGTCTCCCTCTGTGACGGACTGAGTGAAAATATAATAATAATTATTTTTTGATATTTCTGATCATGTCACACAAAATATAAATTACACAACTGTTGATGTGCAATAATCTTAGAAAAATATTGCCACTGTCCAAGGATTCACAGAAAAAAGTGCTTTAATTTAAATCTATTTTGGAAAATAGCCTGTCATCATTTGCTGTTCATTATTGTTTTGCTGTCAATCACTTTCCTTTTGTATTGGTTTTGATTGACACAAGGAATATTCAAATGTCATCATCTGTTTAGCAAATGGAGAGAAAGATGTGAAATAACATGAATATAGAAAATAGAGTGTGAAAAATTTCCCACCAACAGCCCAAAAACTAACTGCAACCACCATAAAATTTTTTCCTTTGGCTTAACTATGTAATAGTAATTTTCATTAGCTAAAGTACAAATAAAATATATTTTGAGCCATTAAATACACTCTGTGTGCGGCTTCAAGCAGCACCCATGCGGGAGATATTTAGTAATCATATTTTCGTGATGTTTTGTTATGATTTAGTCCCATACCAGCGATTAGTCATGTTTTAGGGAAATCAAATCCCAAACGTTATCCCAATATGATGCAAATAAAAGGAGACGCCGCTCCTGTAATTATCCAAAATATATTATTTTGTAAAAACACTTCAAAGAGTTTTTTCCTATTTTCCACAAACCACACAACTTTTAGACTTTAGAGAAAGACAAAAAAATCTGCATACTGTTAAAAGAAACCATTTTGAATGTGAACCACAGTGAGAATTTAATAAATTATCTTTGTAGAGGAACTTTATAGAAACCTGTTTGGTCTAAGTGGATGAGGGTTTAGATGAGAAAATCCACCCTAAGTAAACGACTTCCCATGTGACCCGGGGCAAGTCACTTAACCTCTGTCTTCATGCCCACCACCCAAGTTTAAACAAGAGGATTGCTCAGTTCCATCCTCATACACTCCTCAAGTCCCCTTAGACCAAATCATTTTGCTCAGAGTGAAAAGCCCTCAGCACAGAGCTCTCAGAGCAAACACATATACCATTTTTATTACAATGGCCAACCTTTGACGACGCTTAAAAGTCACATTTAAAGCTAAATACCCCTGCAGAATATGATGTGCCTGATGATTTTAGTGGTGTAATGTAGAAATTATTGCTGTTTCTAATCTATCTTTGAAAAAATCTGCAAAAATTGTGCTAGTTTGTTTTTTTTATAACCAATAAGTTAATGTGTGTGGATGAGGATCTTTGCACAACAAGAGGAGAAACTAGTGCCATGGTCATCTTATGATATTCACATTATCTTACTTTTGTGATTCTTTCCCTTGGTTTGTCCCTTAACTTTTGTGATTCTACTAGAGACAGTTGCAAGCCAATGAGCGCCACCGATTCCTGTGAATGTAGCATTATGGCCCAATCTCTTTCTCACTCCTTGAAAGACTGTTTAAATGGTTTGGTTTATTATTGGCCAAGGAAGGCTAAAGGCTTCTGTCAGCATTTGGGAGAGGGAATCACTGCCTCTTAACTGGACAGCTGTTCCGGCCTTACCCCACTTTTCATATGGATATGTATGTTAATGACAGGCAATGGACTGGAGATGAAGAGGCCTGAGCGCTAGGCCCTCTCTTCAGCGCACTTCTAAAGCTTCCACAAAAGGAGCAGTAAAAGAGGCTGCAATGGTGAAGCTCCCACTTTTGTGCCCTGAATTAGTTCTGCAAGCAATGAAAGTGATCTTTTCTGGACGACAGGGGAAGTCTGCCGATGGCTGGACCAGCTCATTAGCACAAAAGTCTGTTGGGACATATAATTGACTGATGCAGATCCCCCGCCTGTCACAACACAGCACAGGCTGTGGGACAGAGCACACACACACAAAAAAATACCTTTCCTCTTTAAAACTCACCTAACAGTTTACATTGGGGCTGCCCTCCCCCTGTCTTTAGGTGCTGCTGTGTTTACTTCCTGCATGCAAATGTCGCATCCCACAGCCTGCTGACGGCTATGGAGCACTGCTTCCTGTTGCTGTCAACACTGTTGATATCACATCTATTGACTTTTCACAGTGGGAAGAGAAAAACAGATATCACAACCTGTGTGTAGAGAGCTCCAACTTAAGTCCTCTATATTAAGGAGTCCTAGAGAATTTATTGCAAAAATTAGATATTCTATTAGCTTTTAATTCAGATTACAGATTTTATTTCATGTTAAGTATTTATGGTGTAGATTTTTTGAAATAATGTGCAACTACTGGAAAATCAAACTCCCTTTCCTGATATTCAGCAGGAATCTCTCTCTTTCTCTCTTTTTGTTTCATTTATAGACTGCAGACTGGAGTAACAAACATGCTCAGCACACCAGAAGCCCCTAATGGCTGCATCATGGTTAAATTGACTGGAAAATGCTGTTTTAATTTCCATGTTAATTGAAATGGACTAATTGTTAATATATTCTGAGAGCAAAGTACCAAAATGGAATAATTTCCCCAAAATTTAATCCATTTAGAAATGGCTTTGGAACTGGTTTCAGACTGTTTGTCTGGCCGCGCTTTAAAAAATGAATCTCAGATAACTAAATAATCCACGTCGCATGAAGTTACTTTAACTTTTCGCACAGCAGACATTAATAAAATCTATATATATTTTGGTTAAATTCAGACACTTGGATAGTGTAAAGGAGTCCACTTGAAAACAATTGCCATTGTTTTTCCATTTTTAAGCAAAAGAATTTTGTCAAGCAGCTAAATAGGGTATTCTTCATGGTCTCCCTTCTTCACAGGCAACTATAGAAATTAGCCCTACGTTTCTCGGCTCTCACACATGGATACACACGCTTGCATGGACACAAGAAAAATTTCTTTTCTTCTGTCAGCATTCCTGGCCAACAATGGCTAGATTAGTGGACGTGAGGGCCCCCTCGGGGGCACGTATTGTGGCACAGAATACCCTCGGCAGGAACAGCTGGTAGGGGTTAATGGCTACTGAACCTCTCAGCCGGAGCCTTTTCTCTATTGTGTGTTCCGCTCATGGGAAGGAAGGGGGCCACTGACAGCTTCTGGGGTGTGAGGAACCCTCAGAACAGCACCCGGGTCACCTCAAATGGGGAGCAGGGCAGAGGGTGGGGGCGAAGGAGTAAGGGGGAGGGGGACCTTGATGCTGAGGGTGGTATGATGGTGGCAATAGGGAAGTCTCTGTGGACCAGGAACCAAAAGCTGCACATCAACACAGCCAACAGTAGAATTAGCATCCGTGTATATTTTAACCAGATAACAATAAGGGCTGGACAATGGGAGGGGCAAACTGTACACAAGGAGGGGGGGTAAAGATGACAGCGGGGAGGTGGTGGTGGTGTCTCCGCAGAGTGACATCAACTCGTCATGTGAGTTGGTGTTTACGTAAAAAAAGCACAACCAGTATTGTCAGTTTAATTGCCATCATGCTCCCTCTGAGACATTGAATTTAAATTATTATTTTTTGCATGCATGCATGCAAAAAAAATAATAATTTAAATCCCCATCATGATTACTGATTGACAATATTTTCACTTTTGAAAGGTAGTTTAAAATCCAAAAACAGTTCAGTGTAATGAGCCTGATAATTTATATGTAAATTAATACTGCAAAGAAAAAAACACCTTCAGAAAGCATTGTCAAAGCGCTCTCTCACACAAATGATGTCTGGTCCAGAGTCTCGTTGCATCTTAATGATCTCATTGCCTCATTTCGGTGATAGCCTGATGTGATCTAGGGCTGGGGTCACTCTGCTGGGGTTTCTATCCTCTGTAATGGCCCCACACATTAGTATTCAAAGCTGAGGATACACAGGAGTAAGCAGTCCTCAGATGCTGCCTCTTGGCTGGCTGTGTGTTTCAGCCATAAGAGCAGCTCTCCCCTCCAGTCCTCCTGGTGTGTGTGTGTGTGTGTGTGTGTGTGGCCTGTGTCGCCTTGTCTCGTCAGCATCACAGGGCTCGAGTCTTGCCACCCAGAGGAGCCCCTCTGTCAGAGCCAGAGGGACCGCACCTCCGATTTAATCCCTCAGTCACTCACCCCCCGCTGGGCAGCGTGGAGAAGCCCTTCTCCCTGATCCATCCAAGCCTCTCACACCAGCGGCCACACTCATTAGCCGGCTGATTATGATAGTGTGCCGGTGTAATGTTTAATCGAGTCTGACACCTGATTCGCCATGTTACAAATCCTGTCATGCAAATTGAGCCATTTGTGTTGTTTGATATGGAGAGATGGGCTATGAAATGAAAGATTAGCCCTGAAATGAGACACGGGGGACATGTGCCCTCTGCTCCTGCCTCTGTGATTACAAAGATGAGAACAAGCATCTTTTTCCGTGCTGGTGTATCACGTTGGGCCAGGACACATTAAATTAACATGGTGTTTTTCTCCCCACAGGAATCAGAAAGACAGCCTATCACTGAGAAAATGTCTCATCTCTCCCTGCAAACAAGAGCAGGATAATAGGACTGTGAGAGCGTAGAAATCACGGCAGTCTGTGACAACTGATGTAAATAATTCAAATGTTGTCAGCCTCTCAGGTTTGGAGTCTTTTCATGATAGGAGCAATATAGCTTCTTATGTGGCTCCAGTTAAATCGGTGTATACATGCAATATATTTATAGCAAAGCAAATGTAATTTCAATCTTTTTGTAGTGGGAAAAGAATCATTGGCATGCTGTGGGAAAAAGTGTTTCAATTTCATTGTAAAGACAAAACAAATTGCTGATCTGAGGGCTGTATTGAATTGAAATTGTAGAGGGGGTGGTTGACATACAGATGGGGTAAATTAAATGGGGGAGCGCACAACTTGCCATTTTTCACTGCCCTGTAATGACACCTGTTTTAAGAATGGCCGCTCCCCATCTGTAGCAAAAAGTGACAGTCCGAACAAGTGCTCTCGAATGTCTCATGTGGCCTCACTTATCAGCCCCCTTACTGTAAACATTTCATTTCCTCATCCTGTCAGAAATGTCTTTGTTGCTGGTTGTTGCTCAGGCTTTTAATCTGAAAGACAAAGTCAGCCAGATAGCTCCCCCGCTTTCTATTTGTCTTTCGCTTCATCCTCTTGCATCTCTTGTGACAACCTTGTCTTAAGAGCTACTTAAGTTCATGCTCCAGTATTTCTTGCCCTTTATTCAAAGTGTAAAGGTCCTTTTAAAATATGTTCCTTTAAGTGGCTCAGTGTTTGCCTCTTTATCAATCTGAGGTTACAGTGCTGATGTTTATCTCCCCGTCAACAATGGATTACATTACCACAAACATTGTCAGATGCTTTCAGCGGCACAGGGACTTTTTTCATATTCTCTCCCGCAAGGATAGTTGTGCAAATTAAACACTGCTATGATTTCAGCGTCTCTGGGCAGACGGCCAGAGCTCAGTCATGAGTTATTGCTGCAGAAGAAGCCTTTTATGTGAGTCAATTCTCGTCTCAGTGGAAATCTACCTGTTTTTACAAGTCGTCTCCTCTGAGAAACACCTGTACTGAGCAACAGGCTCATTGTTTTCTTCTCGGCTACATCGTAAAGATTGAGAGACGAGAGAGACAACACCAGGCAGGTTTGCTGAATCACTCATCCTTCCTGGCGCCACTCGGCTGCCTGAAGAGTTCCTGTCAGAAACACTCCATCATGACTGATGAGGACTAGAGATCCTGTAACTTGTTAGTGCTATTATACAGGGCTGTTTTGCCTCATAGGGGACATAAGCTCATCTTTGGGAACCATTACAATATAAAGTCAGTGATTGCTAAATTACCATTTTTTTCATTACTCAATGGGTTATGTGGCTAAATACAAATGATTTGAGATCTGTGCACACAATTTGAAAATATGCAGAGAAATAGCATGGTTTGCATTTCTGTTCATTTCTTTTTGAAAAACAGGTTCAGTCAGAAACTCTTTTTTCCAAAGAGGAACAACAATTTCTCTCCAGCAGGCACTGAAAAACACAGTGTGACTTATTTTCAGCCTAAGTTACAGTCAAGATCCTCTAGTCCATAGTTTGTTGAGAATAAAAGAGTGACTTGCTCTTTTCTGTTAAATATAAATGTTACTGTTTTCCCAAACTGCCCAGAATATTGTAAAGTTATTGATTATATGTCATGTTTGGCGGTTCTTATTGATGGCACAAGAATGTGAAAGTAGCTAGCAACCTGGATGTAAAGATCAGGATTTATTGCCCAGAATCTCTTGAACAATTTTATCAAAAGCCCATTCCACTGTGACATTTTTTTTCTCCCATAAATCAGCAAGGGGAAATCTATCAGTGGACAGTAGTGAGAGATAGATGAGCAGAGGGATGAGAGGGTCAGCAGAGATTTTTCACTGGTCCTCCCCGTCACAGCCGCAGCCTCACTTTTTCACCTTTATGAATTGGTCTTTTACTGACTGGCCGGGCTTTTAATTTGTTCCACACACTCGGGGAAAAAAAAAACCTTCTGAACATTTAGACTTTGCACATAAGATAATGTATTGATTGTTAAAGCACTGGTGCATTGGGTTTCTGGCTCATATTTACAGTAGATAGCACAAACTTTAGATAAATGGTTCTTGGGAGATGGATCAACCCCTATATTATTAATATCCTGGATTTATTCCACTTTGGCAGCAAAGATATGAAGCATCAGGGGTCTTAATACATGTAATTTGTAAAATTCCCTCAGTGTAAATTCCAATAGGTTACATAAAGAAAAGAGCAAAAAGACAGAGTTTGTATAGCAGTTAACAATTTACAGTAATGACAAGGTCGTAATGTATGGCATTATTAGTCAGATATGCATCCCAGTCCTCAGGCACATGCAAGAAAGACTGCATTTCTCAACAGGAGGAAAAAGTATTTAGGGTGAGGCACTACTGGGAAAATAAAGGGAACGCACGCATACAGCAGCACTTAGTTCAGATAAGGATTATAAATCATGCTCATTTTGTTTTAATCGTATCAATCTGGGTTTATACAATGATGCATATATGTATCACAATGTATTATGTAGATTTATATTAGAAATCCGTAGATGTTTTGAATGGGAGCATGCCT